>NC_090822.1:92874882-93181038 GCF_000390325.3 Nicotiana tomentosiformis | reverse complement strand
ACATTTATGTCGCTATAAAGACTTCTTATTAATGGATCATTAATTTGATTCATGGGATAAGCAATAATAATATTCTCTAGATAAAATTCAGAATCATTTAATTGTGTCTTTAATTGGTTTTGTGTTTTCGTTACTGTTTACCCTCAAAATTAGATAACAATTGAATTTGTAAGTGGTTTTAAGGATACGGGGATTAACTTGACACAAATTAATAAAATCAAATTGCAATTGAAATAAATAGTGATAAAATAAATACGAACCACACGAATTTAACAGTTTCAGCCTTGGAAGGTTAGCCACCCTTGAGCCGAACGTATTTCGATCGATATCAAGACAGAAGAATAAGAATTTAAAGAGAATAATAATGTATTGCTTTGGAATGCGAGTTACAATGTGTTAAATGAATTATGAGACCCCCCTTTATATAGTAGAGGAGTTATACTTTAGGTAAAATTCTATAAAAGGTAAAATCCCTTGATTAGCTAATTGTCGGTTCCTTACTAATACGCGCCGAGATTTCCGCCGTAATATTCGATCGGTCACGGATATTACGGTCTTCTATTGGTTATGCTAACAATGTTTCTTCGAGTTCGATCGGGGCTAAGTTCGATTCCGGGATTACGGACTTAATGCTGTCGAAGGCAGGCGTACAAACCCCGGGTTCTAGCTCGGTGGGGCTCGAGGTCGATCTTCAGTCTTTGATTGTCATGTTTCGAGCCTAACCTGTCATGTCGTAGGCGAGCTCGATTTTGACCATATACCAATAGTCCCCTCATTTTTCGGAGAGTAGACGACGGGAAACGACATGAGCTTTTGATTCTTTCTTCGACACCACACGACAGAAATGACAAAACAGTAGAAACGTCTCGTCAGTCAAGTCTTTATGGAATTAAATATTTGTCAGCTGCTAGTCAGCCACTCCTGGATGCGAACCGTCGTTGAAAAACTATAAATGCCCCCTCATTTACTCATTCAAACCTTCTGCCCTCGTACCTTAGTAATCTCAATATTTTCAGGCACTTATATTTCGGTTATTTGAGATTTTTTTATAAGAACTCCTATTCCGTCTTCATCCAGGCCATCAAGTGTACTCTTTTAACTTTCTCTTTTTCCTCTATTTTCCTTCATTTTCAAGGAAATAGAGAAGACTTCAGAAATCGTTCCCCAAAAAGAAACTCCTTCTACCTCGCGGTCGGCTACCGAAGAGACTATTTCGCGTACTGCTATCGAGGAACCAATACCAAACCCTCCTCTAAAAATGTTCATCCCGGGGGGGTGCCCGGTCAATGCTGATTTTAAGGTCGAAAAGCCCTCCTTTGTACTAGGCCGGTGCGAGGAGGTCTCAAGGTACATCTGTTCGATCACCGAGGACGTTCTTTCCGAAGTCAAAAAGGATTGTAATTGGGTTGACAAATATGTGGTGGTTCCCAGACCTGACGAAGCCAACACCACCCACGTTGAGGGATTTTAAGTGTTTACACTTATCCCTTCATGATGGGCCCCTTGGACCCGGTTAGCATCGACTTTTGCAAAAGATAGGAGATAACCCTCAGTCAAATTCACCCTTCTTTCTGGAGGATCGTAATCCTCCTTGGTTTCTTTGTAAGCAAGATCGAATGGTTCTTTCTCACTATCGACCACCTCATGCATTTATACAGTCCCCGACTCTATCGGGGGGATTGATCAAACTCGCCCATCGGGTTAGTAAAGCCTTGTTCTCGAGTATCGATGAGGATATGGATCGAGGTTGGCTAGGCCGTTTCGTCCGAGTGAGACCTCGGACTTGATCTCGGCTGAGGACATGCCGTTCCCCGAGAAGTGGAACATGTCACGTAAGTATAAATTCGCTTCCAAAATTTAATTTATCGTTTCTTCCCTTCCTCCTTATCGGTGTTCTGTGGTGGTGCAGCTGTTGCTCGGGTCCCAAATGCAGTTCCTCGACTCAAGGAGTGGGTCGAGGGCATCGTATCACAAAGGCCTTATTCCGAGCATTCGTGGCACGAGCTTTCAAAGGGCCGATGTAAGGCCTGTTTGCATGGTGAGATCTCTTTCATGGCTAATATTTGGTTTTCCTTTTGCTTCATTAAATTCTCACTTGTTTTATTTCCTTTTGGTGCTTTATCTATGGATGTCCAAATAAGGGCCCCATCCGGTAGCTATGATTTCCCCAACGAGTCTCCTGGTCCGAGAAAGGGTGAAGAGAAGAAAAGAAAAAGGGCCCCGAGTTCTCCAAGCTCGGAGAAGAAAAAACCTAAGAGAAGGCTGGTGCATAAATCCAAAGAAACACACTAGCGCTCGAGCACCACCTTCGCGTTCTCTCTAACGGCTGAGGGGTGAATCTTAGGGAGAACAAGAGGAAGAAGCCTTCAGTCTAGTGGCCCGAGTTTTGTCACGACTCGAAGGGCAATAGGCCTCCTAACCATAGGGAGACGATGCCAATCTTCATCAAGTTAGGGAAGTCAAAGAGGGGGCCGAGGCCGAAACTTCCCGGGATGTGGGCAATGCGCCGAAGGAATCACTCGGTGTGACAGAGATCACCGAGTCACCTTCGTTCACTGAGTCCATGTACAACGAGGCTCAGGCAGTGAAGGAACGTCCCAACGAGGGGGTCCTCGGAGCGAACGACCCCTTCCGCAAATTATTTGATGGAGTGGACAGTATGACCACAAAGCGCATCACCGGGTTGGGTGATTTAGAAATACTAAGGAAGAGCCCATCTTTGAGAGCAAGCAGACCTTCCTCGAGCCCCAAACTGTTCAATCGATTCCCTGCCCCGAGTGTGGATCTTGGCCGGAAGCGATCCATCACTATCTCCCTTTCGGAGGACGCCCAGGTCATCTCTGCCCTCGTAGGGGTGGCCAGGTATCTTCGGTATCTGGTGACCGAGGATGACCAGGCCAAGATGAACGAGGTGGATGCACCCTATCTGTTCAACAAAGCACAAGAGGCATTAAACCGGGTAACTTTAGATATTCCTCAACGTTTACAATTTGTACTTAGTCTATTTTACAAATAACTCTAACATTTTCTCTTTGTGCTTGTAGGCCTCGGTGCTTCACCACGAGACTTTTCTCTGATACCGGGATGAGCTGAAACAGCTTGAGGTCGAGGTCCGAGGGCTCACTGAGAATAAAAATTCTTACAAATTTCTTGGCGAGCAGCGTGAGGGGGAGGCTAAGAGCCTCCGAGCTGAGCTGGAGGTGGCTCAAAAGGAGCATGCCGACTTGGTCGAGCAGGTAAAAATATTTGAGATTATTGACGAAGACCTAGGCTCGGTGACTAATGGTCGGAATCCGCAGGTCCAACAAAAAATTGATCAGATCGATCAACTGCGAGCTGAGATGGATGCTGTCAAGGCCAAGACCGACGAATGGAGCGGCAGGATGGATCGTCTATCTTCGGAAAGAGAGGTTTCTTGGGCGAAACTGACTTTGGCTGAGGTCCAACTTCGAGCAGCAAAGGGAAAGGTCGAGGTGCATGCCAGAAAGGTTGAAGAGCTCCAGTCTCGGCTAAGTTCGGTTGCCTCTGATCGAGAAATTATGGCTAAGGAACTTGAAACGGCCAAGTCAGCGGCCGTGGTGGCTAAAGCCGACGCTGACAAGATGGTGGCCCAATATAAGGCCGATGCCGAGGCGGCCCAAGATCGCTTGAAAGATACTGTTGAATATGAGAAGCGGTAGTCACGAAAAGAGGCCTTCAAGGAGATTCATGCTCGGGGTTTTGATCTATCGGCCGAGATCGAAATCGCAAAGCGGCTCGAGGCCGAGGCCGAGGCCAAGAAGTTGGATTACCCCGAAGAAGAAGAGGAAGACTCTAAGGGTTCTGATGGATCTAGGGGCGAAGAAGACCAGGTTATTTAGACGCCTTTGTAGATGTTTTTGCTTTTATTCACACTTGTGCACTTTTGTACTTTTTGTTAAGGCCATTTGGCCTTTGTAAAGACTGTATATATAATGTAAGGCTATTTTTTTCCTTTGACAAATTACGAGTTTTATTTCCCTTTGCTTTATTCTTTATGTATGCAAAGATCAATACACCTTATCATGAACTAGTTAGGTCGTGTTCGGAGGTTTGCCTTTGATATTATTTTGTCTAAGGCATCATGGGGGTTCGATATGACCAGAACGTTTCCCCAAAGTACTTATAATAATTTTATAGTTTGCTCAAGGGATCCTTTAGAACTGGTTTAGAAATTTTTCAAGGCCTTGTTTTTTATTATGGATTACGGACGTCTCTGAGCTATTTTAATATGGACGTAGACATTTTAGTTTGGGTGTTTCCTAGTGGGCTTGTCACCTCAATATATCCGGGAATTTTCTAAGATAACAGACCCCGAATGGGGATGGCCGTAGCCTTTAAGGTTTGGGTGTTGCTCAGTGGGCTTGTCACCTTGAGTTATCTGGGCTTTGCCTAAGATAACAGCCCCCGAATGGGGATGGCCGTAGCGTTTAAGGTTCGGGTGTTGCCTAGTGGTCTTGTCACCTCGAGTTATCAGGGCTTTGCTTAAGATAACAGCCCTCGAATGGGGATGGTCGTAGCCTTTAAGGTTCGGGCGTTGCCTAATAGGTCTTGTGCCCCCGGGCTCCCTCTGCCGGAGTCGTCCGAGTTTGTTTTTGGACGACAGCCCCCGATTGGGAGTGACCGTTTGAAACCGGATAAAGGTGGCCCTTGGGCTCGATAACTTAAGGGGATCAGATGTGGGAAATTCCTTAAGAGGAGAGAAAAAAGAAAGAAATTCTTAAGGGACAAAATATTTATCCACAAGGTAGAAACTTATTTTTATTCTTGTGCGTAATAGTTACACATGTGTACAAGCTTTGTGCTAAGGATCGAGCAGTCTATGCGTGCACGGTTCATTTGACCGTTTGGCCCTTATAGTAAATTCTATCGATCGAGCCGAGACCATTCAATCATAAAGTTTCTTTCCTTGCTGGAGTCGTTATCCGAGGGTAATGCCCCCAGTGTTTGGGGCCGATTGTGGAGAGGCCTCGAATACTGTTTTCATGATCTTCGATACCGGTTCGTAATCGGCCTTCGATTCTAAGTTAGCACGATTTACTGTTGCCTCCTTAAAAACCTTGCCGTAGAATCCATTTGGGACAAAACCGGTTCAAGGGAAAAGGAGTGCAACGCGTGCTTTCAGGCCTAAAAATTGTATCGGTCCTTGTTTACTACCTGCAAGTTTTGTTCAAAATAAAAGAAATGAATGGGGTTGTACCTTAGCAGTAGTATCGCTTAAAGTGAGCTATGTTCCAGTTGTTCGGTAGTTGCTCACCATTCATTGTTCCGAGTTTGCACGATCCTTTATCGGTGGTCTCAATAATTTGATAAGGGCCTTCCCAGTTTGGTCCAAACATCCCTTCGTTCAGGTTTAAGGTATTTAGAGTGACCTACCTCAACACCAAGTCCCCGATATTGAAATGTCAAAGGTTTTCCCTTCGATTGTAATATCTCTCGATCCTCCATTTTTGGGCGGCCAACCGGATAAAGTCTGTTTCGCACCTTTTATCTAATAGATCTAGGATCGTATTCATAGCCTCGACATTTGATTCCTCGGTTGCATATCGGAACCTGAGACTCGGTTCTCCGACTTCGATCGGTATTAGAGCTTCGGCACCGTAAACCAGTGAGAACGGGGTAACCCAGGTACTGGACTTCGAGGTCGTACGGTATACCCATAGGACTTCGGGGAATTTCCTTCAATTTTCCTTTGGCATCGGTCAACCTCTTTTTGAGGTTTTAGAGTATGGTTTTGTTGGTTGATTCTTCTTGTCCGTTCCCACTATAGTAGTAGGGTGTTGATAGGATCCTTGTGATCTTATGATCTTCGAGAAATTTTCTTACCTTGCTGCCGATGAATTGTTTCTTGTTGTCGCATACTATCTCGGTCGGCATTCCGAACAGGCATATGATGTGGTCCCAAATGAAATCGATGACTTCTTTCTCCCTGACCTTTTGGTATGCCCGGGCTTCCACCTACTTAGAAAGATAATCAGTCATAAACAATATAAATTGAGCCTTGTCGTGCCCATGGAAGGGGGCCAACGATATCCATTCCCCACTTCATGAATGGCCACGATGACAAAACCGAATGCGCAGCTCCCCGGGCTGATGAATCATCGGAGCGAGTCTTTGACATTCATCACATTTTTGTATGAACTTCTTCGCGTCCTTTTCCATATCGATCCAGTAGTAGTCGATTTTAATCACTTTCTGAACCAATGATTCGGAGCCTGAATGATCCATCGGTGCCTTCGTGGATTTCCCTCAAAACGTTCTCGATATCCCCTGGTCCTAGACATATCGTGAGTGGGCCATCGAATGTTCTCCTGAACAGTGTTCCATCTTTGGACATGCTAAACCGGGCTACCTTTGTGCGCAGGGCCCTCGATTCTTTTGTATCCGAGGGTAATTTTCCGGTCTTCAAATATTCTATATATTTATTCCTCCAGTCCTAAGTTAGGCTCGTTGAGTTAATCTCGACATGACCTTCTTCCTTGATGAAAGCATGATTAACCTCGCACTATTGTCTCCTCTTCTACTTGACTGGATGGAACTTCGGGTCCAGGCTTAACTTGTGAGTGGTTATCTCCTGTGAGATCCCTGTCATATCAAGGTGGGACCAAGCGAAACAATATTCATTACCTATAAGAAATTGAATGAGTTTTTTCCTGAGCTCGGGGCTTAACCCCGTGCCTAGATATACCTTTCGATTGGGTAAGTGTTCACTCAATACGACTTTTTCTAGTTCCTCGACCATTGATTTTGTAGCGTCGGAGTCATCGGGGACTATGAAAGATCTGGGGACCCCGTAGTCATCGTCCTCGTCTACCCCTCGATACTTCAATTCTGTCGGGGCCGATATCAATGATTGTTATTTGGACCCGTCTTTGACCATCTGGTTCGGATCCTCCGATGTTGAGATTATGGATGCTGGGATTACTTCATCGACCGCGAACATTTCCTTGGCGGTCGGTTGTTCCCCGTAAACTATTTTGACTCCACTGGGTATTGGGAATTTCAGCACCTAGTGCAGTGTCGAGGGCACTGCTCTCATGTTGTGGATCCATGGCCTCCCGAACAAAGCGTTGTACCTCATGTCTCCTTCGATCATATAAAACTTACTTTCCTGGATGGTCCCAGAAGTGTTCATCGGTAATGTTATCTCTCCCTTAGTGGTTTCACACGCCATGTTGAATCCGTTTAGAACTCAGACTGCAAGCACAATTTGATCTTGTAGACCGAGCTGCTCCACGACTTTCGATCGGATGATGTTGACCAAGCTACCTGGATCAATTAATACACGCTTAACTCAAATTTTATTTACTAGTACAGATATTACCAGTGCATCATTGTGGGGCTGCACGATCCCTTCCGTGTCCTCGCCGCTGAAAGACAAGGTTCCTTCCGGTATGTAATCTCGAGTTCGTTTCTCCCTCGTGATAGACACTTTGGTGCGCTTCAACATCGGCCCCTGAGGGACATCGACCCCACTAATGATCATGTTAATGACGTGTTCATGTTCTTCTTGTTTGGTCTGTTTGCTAGAATCCCTATTCCTGAAATGATTCTTGCTCGGCTGTTGAATAGTCGGTCTACTTCCTCTCTTAATTGTCGGCAATCCTCCGTTCTGTGGTCGTGAGTGTCGTGGTATTTACACATCTGGTTAGGATCCCTTTGGGTTGGATCGGATTATAGAGGTCGAGGCCATTTGGTATCTTTTTGCTCATTAGTCCCCGGTTGCTCTAACCTCGATCACTTCTCCTTTAATATCTCATAGAGTTACGCCCGGACCCACTACTTCTTCGGTCTCCATTATATGGGTGATATCGATCCCTGTTTGGTCTCGATTCATGATCGATGTCTCTCTTGACTCTGGATGGTTCTGACGGGATAAACGAACTTCGAAGGGGCTCCGGGTTGATTGTCTCCACCCTGATTTTTGATTGATACCGGTTATGCACGTCGGCCCAAGTAACGGTCGGATATTCTATCAGGTTTTGTTTCAACTATTGTGAAGCCACCGAGCTTCGCACATTGATCCCTTGGGTGAAAGCTTGAACAGCCCAATTATCAGCGACCGGTGGCAGGTCCATTCGTTCCATTTGAAACCAGGACGCGAACTCTCTGAGCATCTCGGTATACTTCTGTTTTACTTTGAAAAGGTATGATTTCCTGGTCTCGACCTTCATGGCCCCGGCGTGTGCTTTCATGAAAGAATCCGCAAGCATAGGAAATGAGTTAATAGAATTAGGAGGTAAGTTATGATACCATATCATAGCCCCTTTTGATAGTGTCTCTCCAAACTTCTTCAATAGGACAGACTCGATCTCGTCATCCTACAAGTCGTTCCCTTTGAAGGCATATGTGTAAGAGGTTACATGCTCATGTGGGTCGGTCGTTCCGTTATACTTAGCAATCTCGGGCATGCGAAATTTCTTAGGGATCGACTTTCGAGCCGCGCTCGGAGGAAAGAGTTTTTGCATGAACTTCTTAGAATCCAGGCCTTTCAATATCGGCGGTGCTCCTGGGATTTGGTCTACCCTGGAATTGTAGGTTTTCACCTTTTTGTCATTAGCTTCGATTTTCTTCTCCCCTGATTCTACTTATTTTGTCAGTTCCTCGAGCATCTTTATGATCTCGGGGTTAGTCCCCAATTCATTTTCATTCGACCTCTCTGTGACTGGTTCATCCCTGCGGATGACTTCCCGGGGTAAATCGGGTTCAACTCTACTCAGTGCGCGGATTTGGTTCTGTAACTGAGTTATCACTACTTTGTTGAGCCTGTAGCATTTCGATGATCACCCTTAAACTGATCCCGTCTTCACCAACGATTCTTGTATTTTGAGCCGCCGATCAGGTTCCACCACGGATGCCATTCTCGGGGTCGGTAGGCTGGTTTGTGTCGATAGCCACATGTAAATTAGTCAATTGGGTCTGCAACCGGAATTCTGATGGGATCAACGGGCAGTAGTTTGTCACCGGGCGCTATGTTGTTATTTTCACCATGATGACCGGACTCATTGTCAACATGTAGGGGTGCTGGTTGAGAGTTTGACATTTTGAGTTTTAACCTGAAATTAGAGACACTTCAAAGAACAAGTGTAAAGTAGTGTGTGTTATGGAGATTTGTATAAAATAACTACTATTATCCTTAGCCCCACAATGGGCGCCAAACTGTTTGCCCTCATAATCGGATAACAATTGAATTTGTAAGTGGTTTTAAGGATATGTGGATTAACTTGACACATATTGATAAATCAAATTGCTATTGAAATAAATAGTGATAAAGTAAATGTGAACCACACGAATTGAATAACTTTAGCTTTGGAAGATTAGCCACCCTTGAGCCGAACATATTTCGATCGATATCAAGACAGAAGAATAAGAACTTAAAGAGATTTATAATGTATTTCTTTGGAATGCGTATTAAAATGTGTTAAATGAATTTATCAGATCCCCCTTTATATAGTAGAAGAGTCCTACTTTAGTTACAATTCTATAAAAAGTAAAAATTCCTTGATAAGCTGATTGTCGGTTCTTTACTGATACGTATCGAGATTCCCGCCATAATATCTGACTGGTCACGGATATTTTTAGTTTTCTGTTGGTTATGCTAACAATGTTTCTTCGAGCTCGATTGGGGATATGGTTGACTCCGTGATTACGGACTCAATGTTCTCGAAGGCAGATGTTCAGACCCCGGGTTCTAGCTCGGTGGGGCTCGGGATCGATCTTCAGTCTTTGGTTGTCATGTTTCGAGCCTAACCTACTATGTCGTAGGTGAACTCGATTTTGACCGTATATAGTTACAAGGGATTCTGGGATTAATTATACTAAAAGAATCTTTGAATATTCTTGGCAAAGTTGTTTCAAGTCAAAGGGTTAACCTCTTTCAAATTTGTTTGATCAGTTTTTATTTAAGGTGACTTGTTCTGAAATTTTGATTTTTTAATGTAAGATTTACTTCACACACTGACATACGTTGTTGCTTGCACTGCCCTCAAATTTTCATTGATATTTTGGTTATTCAGCTTTGTTTTATAATTCGCCGATCACATCTTTTTGAAATTTTGGGCTTGTAAATGGTTTTGATATTTGTAAAACGAATTTCAAAATTTTAAAATAAAATTTATATACTAGATAATTACATAAAAATTATACTAGTATAAGTCACAATAGATTGATTAATAATTTAAAAATATTTACAAATCGTGATCAAAGAAAAGCTTTTTTAGCTTCTCAAATAGTAATATATAGTACAGAGTATCACATAAAGGAAAACACATAGGAGTAGTTGTTTTACCTACACAAACATTATTCAAACAAATCTATCATTCAACACAATAACGAGATGTGTTTAACATCATATATTTGCAGACCTCAGGTAGTTCATACTCAGTGAAGTAAATAATAATCACTCCGTTCGACGTTCAAAGATATGTGGTTTGATTCAACACAAATAACTAATTATATTAGATAAATGAATTAAAAAGTGAATTAAATGGTCAAACCAATTGTGACGTTGTAGCCAAGCCTCAACTTAGAACAAACAATGACCTCATCCTCGATCGGATCCTCGATTCGAGCTCTGTCATGAATGAAGAACAGGTTAAGTGAACAAGAACTTTAACAGTAGCAAAAAGGCCGAAAATGAATTTGTAGTGTTTTGATTCGCGTGTTACAATGTGTGTTACAAAAGAAAAACTTTCCCTTAATATGGTAGGAGATTTTCATCCCTAGTATAAGTTTTAAAAAGGTAAATATCTTCCTTTCTCGTTAATTATTGATCCGTAACCGACATCGAACGAGATCTCCGCCGTGATATTCGGTTGGGTGCGAATATCACAGCCCTCTATCCGTCGTGTGTAACTGTTTAACGTGTTTTTCGAGGTCTTAGAGCTCGCCCTGGGTCCGGGGTGCGTCGCTTTATCATGCCCGATGATGAGCAAATCGTTCATCTTTCATAGATCTCGATACGAAGAGCTCCCTACCTCAATTTCAATCTCCTGCGTCCACGCCATTCTTTCGTTTTCTTCACCGAAAAATCGGAGTGTGCATTATCCCCGATTTTACCCGTATAGAGTTTGCATATAAGCTGTGAATCAAGTATTGCTATTGTTATATGTTATAAGTTAGTTCAATGAATTGAACCTCCGAGTATTTATGAAACTCTCATGATATCCGCTAATTTAGATAAAAACATGTCACAAAGAAACGGTCATAAATTGTAAGATGGAGATTTTAATACCAATTCTCTAGTAACAACCTTTCTAATTTTTACTAAAATCAGCCACTTCTTCCACATCAAAAGACTCATTCACAAAACCATGGCAAATTTTACCAATTCTTCCCACTGTGGAGATCGCGTTTGTTGCTCATTGTGGCATTATTTACGACACTTGTGAAAAGAAAGAATGAGATAGGGTCGATATCTGCTAATTCAAACTCTCATGGGTATAAGTATCATCAATTAAAGGAGTTTTATTATTAAGAAAAACGATTGTGATATGATATAACATGTAAAATGTATTGTATTTATTTTTTGAGTTAAACAATAATAGTTGGTGGAAACTAAGGTGACTTTGGTCGAATACCTGTATAAGTTGCGTGACCATTTGGGAAATCTACTCAAACTTCCATGCAGTATGAATATTCAATCGCAAAAATATTTTCATATATTAAAATTATATATTGAAACTTCTTATATTTTGAAAACTTACACAAAATATCACGTAGATTTTCAATTACGAGCAGATATGAGTGATCGCGCTTAAAATATAGCGGATGTATATATCTGTTATCAAAATAAACTAAAATAAATTAAAGCGAAATAAGCAAAAGAAGGATGCTATCAAAAATGAGAAACTTTCTATGTTAAATATTACTCCATCTATCTTGTTTTATATTACAACATTTGATTGGACACGAATTTTAAGAAATTAAAGATGATTTCTGACACGTAAGTCAAATATAAACACACACAAGTACTGAAGTAGTCCTTTTAAGTGAGTGGTAGTGAGAATTTCAGATATCTTTTTATTTTAACAAGTGATTGTGAGGGTTTGACTAAATTATATGCCATCAAGGGTAAAATGAGAATACTAAAATTAAATAATTTTCAAAAAGATAAAGGTACCATTCTTTTTAGCCCAAACAAATAGTAGAAAAAAACTTATATTACATAAATTGGGATTAATTAGAGAGAATATTAGTTCTAAAAGAATAGAAATAACATACACGTATAATAATATTCAAAACAAATCTGTCAATGGGAGTAAAACCAAGTAATTTGTTGTCATTTATCAAGTAATTGATAAAGATTATCAACTAATTCCTAGTGTGACAAATTAATTGAGGGTTGTTGACGATTCTACTAGTGATGCGTACAATATTGTGTCTGTTTTCCATTGCAGTTTGACTGTACTTATAGGGAACTAAACTACTCAAATTAAAGTCTCTACACATATTGTCTAATTAAATTGATCAATAGCTCCACAAAGACATGTCAGCATGATCAGCTTCCATTTCATATCCGTCTATAATACATTGAGGTGGAGGTAGCATTAGCCCTTCGGCCATATTCATAAGTAATCTCGGCATGCAGAAAAGTGCCTCCTCGTCCATAAACAACACATTATCAGGCAACTCTGCAACCAACTCTTGTATTACTTGGTCAACAATAATTTCCTTAAAGTTTTCTCCATGTGATTTTACAGGCCGAAATGCTTCGGAGGCTTCAACGGCCGCCTTCTGAATATCCTTGGCGGCCGCTGAAGTCGGGATGGGTAACCTCCAAGCCGAATCAGCAAAGTTCAAACATGCTGACCGGCCTCTTAGAGCTATGGCCGCCACGTCATGAGCTCGAGCTGCCATTTCTGCAGTTGGGAAAGTGCCCAGCCAGATTCTTGATTTCTTATTGGGTTCTCTTACTTCACAAACCCACTTATTTGAATTTCTCCTCCTTATTCCCCTGTATACTGGATGTCGAGTTTCACGAAACTTCTTCCTACCCGCACGTTTCTTTGGATAGTTCGAAGCTAACATCACTTCTTCATCAGAATAATTAGGTGTAATCCCTGAGCTGCCACTATCAGACGAAGTTGAAGATTCAGCAGCTGGCAATAAAGAAGTTGACAGTGTAGGAATTAGTGGATCAAAATTGTAGTCTCCAAAAATATTCATTCTTGATCAGTGGAGAGTACGTACTCTTGGAAGTTGGAAGTTGGAAGTTGCAAGTGTACTGAGTAAAGCTTTGAGAGTGGATGGTTCAGTTTAAGGTTTCCTTTTGAGTCAATAAATAACATTACGATAAGCTATTTATAGTGATATATGATAAGTGAAGTGTTACATAGGAAAGAAAACTTACGGTTTAGACACGAACACGGACTGTGTTAGCAGGAGACAGGCTGGGCATATATTCTTGTTCTTGATTTTTAAAAGGGAAAAAGTAATGGGGCCTAGCTACTTTATGAAGCAATCAACTAGGTTAGTTTCAACACAAGTTCAAGATTTAATTTGTCTGTGTTTGTGTGTTGAACACGTGTAATTTCTTCTTACCATCCTTATTGGGTTTTACTGGACACTGGGGGTCCCATTTAGGATTATAGAAACACAAAAACATAAGAAACCATAGGAATCATGTTGCATCTATTTTAACTTAGAATCATCTTTAAAACTCACCTTGGATGATAGGGGGGACCTTGGAGAAGTTGGGTTCTTGAGAGCTTTCCTTTCTTAAGCAAACTTACGTGTTTGGGGTTGTAGGGAATGAGATAGGGTTTAAATAAGTGTACGCGTCCCAAAAATTGAGGAGGAAATAAAAGTAGCTCGGATAAACATCATCGGCGTGGGGCATCACCTGAGGAGCCAAAATAACTATGCAAGGCGCCAAAACTACAGTCCCTTGCACTGTCAGGGGCGCTGACTTTGATGTCCTGGACAGTGCCTTGTAACGTCAGGGGTGTTGAGGTTAATGCCCTAGACATTGCCTTGCACTCTCAAGGGTGCTGAGGTTAATGTCCTGGACAGTGCCTTGCACTGTCTATGGCCGTGAGTTTTATGGTCTTGCATTATCTATGGCCGTAAGTTTTCATGGCCTTGCACTATCTATAGCTGTGAATTTTCACGACCTTGCACTGTCTAAGGCTATAAGACGGACCTCCCATAAACTTAGTTGATCCAATCGAATTTTATGCACCTCACTCTCGGTCTTGATTCTAAAATAATTGTTTCCACCCATACTCATCCCGATAGGAATTCACATGTTCAAAGGTCACATTAATACTCATTTAATGCATCCACAACTAATTCAGATTTACGGAGTGTTACACAACCCCTCGCCACTACTTCTTTGATGCTATACTTGATACATATTGGGTACCGTTATCTTTGACTGAACATTACTACATCCATGCCATTTATGCTAGCTACTCAGCTTGACTCGATATTAACTTTAAGAAAATAAAAAACTTTTGAAATATCTTAAATATGATATAATTTGCGTATATATATATATATATATATTAGAGGCGGCTCAACGTAAATTGTAGCCTAAAACCAACAATTGTGTATTATTAGAGGGGGTTCAACGATTGCGTACTAATCCTTTTGTACATATCTTGATCATTTAGTCAATTACCTGCTAGGTCCCACCACTGAAAATACTTGGTAACTTAGCATCACTAAGACTTATATTATATTTTATAAGAAATATATATTGACGGTAAGATAGTTTTTTTTTATAAATTCTCATAATGTAATAATCTCAATATTATAACAGAAGTATATACTGAAGAAATTTAATACATTTTAGAATAATTTAAATCTATATTGAAGTGAAAAAATATCTTTATCTACTCTTTATAAGAAATAATCATCTCCAAAAGATACTTTATTTTTTTAATTATCAAAGTAGTCATTAAGTTATTCATTTTCATATATTACATGTTTCTTATAAAATTCAGTTATTTATCTGAAGAACCTCTATCATATTCTAAAAACCGAAATATAAAATCTAATATATATAAATATATATAAATAATCTTAAGCATATTATATCAGGTATGTCGCTATAAAAGTTTCTTATTAAGGGATCATTAATTTGATTCATGAGATAAGCAATAATAATATTCTCAAGATAAAATTTAGAATCATTTAATTTGATCCTGAAATAATTGGAGAATTGAATAAATATACAATACTTAGCCTTGAGATGAAGATGAAATAGCAGAAACAGTAGTTCCTGGAGCAGGGCTTACGGGCACAACAGTAATGAAATCAAAAAGCAAGAAGTTAAAATTGTATAAAGTTTTGAATAGATTATAGCGTGAGTTTGCTAGAAAACTCATGTTCTCTACAATGATAGTAGAGCTCACTATTTATAGTTGCGTCTAGGGAACAAGGTCCTAGGATCATGCCCTTCTTTAATCTCAATTATGAGAGCCATTAAAGAATGTGTAACGGCGGACATGAATGACAAATTCTTTATAACGGGCAGTATACTAAATGCTATAGAATATTCTCCATTAAATGCCACCGGTGGTAGATATTTATTGCATTTTTATGAGCATCATTCTTTTCGATAACATATGAAGCAATAATCTTCGATTTTAGCTATCATTTGCCTTCGGTTCCATGTGTCACTGCCTTATGCAATCACTTAGCATATCATATTTTACCCTATATAGATAGTCTCCCTGCTTTACGGAGACATAACTTTGTGTTACCGGGAAGTTGGTAGAAATATTCTTTTTGACGGGAATTTCACTAACCCCCTCTGAAAAGCTTCTGACAAGTGATTAGACGCACATCTATCCGTATTTAATGCTCCGAACACGCGTGATAAGTAGGGATTTTGACTACTTATTTGCACTCTTTTACTTTCGTTTTAGTTCAAAATTACTTAAAGGTATTCCCGAAAACTTATGAAATATGCTTTCTTGCAGGAGTCAAAGAGATGAAAATCAATTCAAGAAGGAGTAATTTTGGACAAGAACCAAAATAAAGAAAAAAGGGAAAAATACGGACCGCACAATATTGAGTGCGGCCGCATAACATGAGGAAGCCTCTGATAAAATTTCTATGCAAAGTGCGGACCACAATATTATTGTGTGGTCCCAAAATATGAGGTTCGGAGAGATGGATTCTGGGGTCATGAAGAAGTGCAGACCGCACTATTATTGTGCGGCCGCAAAATCAAAAGTACGGCCGCACTGAGACATGTGCGGTCCGCAGAAGTCTTACATGTCAAGGCTAAAATTCGAGAGTATGGCCGCACTCAGAAATGTGCGGACCGCGGAATATGAAGAAGTGCGGCCGCAACCTAGAATTGTGCGGCCGCAGAAGTCCATCCTGTCAAGCTAATGTCAAAGTGCGGACCGCACACATAATTGTGCGGTCACATGCAGGGGCAATTTTATCCGATAATTGCAGTTGGGTATAAATCGCTTTTTTTGTCAAATTTAGGTCAAGCAGAGAACACCTGAGAATAGATAGCCATTTTTCTTTACTGTTTTGGGTAACTTTGTAATAGTTTATCATTGTAACATTAGATTTTCTTCCCTTAATCATCTATTATGCGTTTTATACTAGTTTCTTCTTTAATTTCTTCATTTTCTATTAGTAGCTTAACCCTTAGCTAGGGTTATGACCTAACCCTAGTATGGGTACTAAATGGGTGATTGATTTAGGGCTTATTTATGATTGGGTATATGATATTTAGCCTAGTTCTTGCTTGAATTTGAGAATTGATGGTTACAAACATTGATTCATGCCTAATTGACTTAGTCTCTACTTGAGAAAGAGAGACTAAGTCTAGGAAAACTTGGCTAAAAACAAATTAGGGTGAACTCAAGAAATTGATAGCCCCAATTAAAGAGTCGAATCTAGAGATAGTAAGACCCGACTTGAGTATCTATCACTTATTTTTTGAAATACACATTTGGACTTGAGAAAGTCAAATTGGGCAAAATCACTCAAACTAGCGATAGGTATAGAGTAAGTAATCACGTGTGATTGCTATATTGTATCCCGACCAACCAAACATACCCTAAAGCTCTCAATCCGTTAGGTAACCAACTAGGAAAAAGTTACAACCCTAGATCTTTTAGAATCTGAAAAACAACAATACTTAAAACATTGTCTCTTAGCTTTACAATTACAACATTAGTATAAGATTTAGGAGTAGAAAAGAAACAACCAAATATGTGGAAGTACAATCTTGGGCACGTCATATACTTAGACTAGGTATATACATAATCCAACATAAAGATCTTTGTGGAATCGACCCCGACTCGCGTTGGGTATTTATAATTGCATCGACCGACTCACAATCCCAATTAGTGGTGTGAGTTTGGGCGACATCAATTTTTGGCGCCGTTGTCGGAGAGCTAAAAAATGGATTTAGCTATATATTTGATTTTGTGTGTGATTTGTCTTATGTTCCTTCCGGGTTACTAACCTTTTTGTGAATCGATTGTAGGTACAAAAATGGCTCTCAACAATGATCCTCTAGGAAACATGCCTTTGGGGAATGTGGACGTGTAAGATGACCCAGTTGAGGAGGTTCCTCTTGAGCCTCAAGAAAATAGATGAGCCCGACTGCCTCGAGACAACATTCCCGTTCCACCCCCATATCCACCAAGAGCGGCTCCACACTGGGTGTTTCCCCGCATTAGGGCGGGCAACTTTCAAATCACAAATGTTATGCTCACATTGCTTGAGCAACGGGGATTCTTCACCGGGGCTCCGAACCAAAATGCATACAAACACTTGAAAGGATTTGTGGATACTTGCTGGGGGAGTAAACAGACCAACGTCTCCGAGGATGCTCTAAGGTTGAGGCTATTTCCCTTCTCTCTATGGGGGAAAGGCTTGTACTGGTTAGAAAGATTGCCAAACCATTCTATCCATACATGAGATGAATTGGCGAAAAAATTCATTGCCAAGATCTGTTGTCCCGGGCATAAGGCTACTCTTAGAGACGAGATTCTAGTATTCAAACAAGAATGCAATGAGCCTTTGCACGAGATATGGGAGAGGTGCCGCACTATGGTAAAAGAATGCCTGAATAATGAGATGACTGAGGCTATGATTCAACAAACCTTCCACAGGGGGATCAATACTATCAATCAATGCGTGGTCAATCAATTTGCCGGTGGAAATTTCATGACAACACCATATACCGAAGCTTGTGAAATCTTAGATAAAATGGTAGATACTTCATCGGCATGGCAAAGTAGAGCAAATGTTCCTTAAAGTGATCCAAATGTGATTCACCAACACAAAGAATTGCATGATCATGGGAAATCAATTGCCGAGTTGACCACTACAATGAATCAAGTGTCCAAAGCTCAACTTCAACAGGTTCAAGGTCCTAAGCAAGTAAATACAATGGAATGTGTTAATATGATGGTGAACAAGCAAAGGCAAAAGGGTCAACAACTGCAAAATCGTGTGGAACAATTTGTGCAAGATGATAGTGGGTTTGACTAAGACGAATCATACAATGAGCAAGAGGAAGAAGTGAAATATGTGAATAACTGCCAAAGGCAAAGGAACAACTCTCAAGGCCCGAATCAACAACAATGGCTATCTCAAGAAAATTAAGGAAATTGGAACAATCAAAACCACCAAGACAATTGGAGTGGTGGTACCAACAATCAAGATAATTGGAACAATTGGAACAATCAAGGCAACCAAGGCAACTGGGGTGGCAACAATCAAGGATATTGGGGAGGGAACAACCAAGGGGGTTGGAACAATAACCAAGGGAATTGGGGGTCGGGCGTTCAAAGGCCTCTGATGTATCAACAACCAAACAGCCAGCCTCCTTATCCATCTCAAGGTTCTAGTTCTTCCAACAATGATATGGGACAGATTGAAAATATGTTCAAAGAAATGATGGAGAAAAATGCCGACTCCGATGCTTAATTAGCCTCTCACGACACTTCAATCTTCAATTTGGAAGTTTAATTAGGGAAATCTCGCATGCTTTAAACACTTGTCCTAAGGGGGCACTACCCAGTGATATGGTGGTGAACCTGAAGGGTGGAAACAACACGGGACATGCCATGGCTGTAACAACATTGAGTGGAAGAGGTGGAGATGCAACCACCTAAAATCAAAGAAGAATTATGGATGATGATGTAGTGGTTCAAGAAGATGAGATTTCAAGCAAAATGGTTCAAGCTAATGAAGAAGTGAGAATTGGCATTGATGAGAGTATGGAGGAGACCCAAGAAGAAGTGAACTCGTCTAGGGAACACGTGATTGACATACTGGAACCGGTTGTGCCAAAAGCCAAGGCACAAATGTCAAGCAAAATAGTGAGAACCAATTCAAGAAGTTTATAGACATGATGAAGAGCTTATCCATTAATGTGCCATTGGTTGAAGCGTTGGAACAAATGCCTGGTTATGAAAAGTTAATAAAGGATTTGGTTACAAAGAAAAGATCAATGAATTGTGAGACTATCAAGATGGCACATCAAGTGAGTGCTATTGTGCACTCAATGTCTCTGAAATTGGAAGATCCCGGCACTTTCACAATTCCTTGCACTATTGGAAGCGCTGACTTTGCCAAAGCTCTATGTGATCTAGGGGAGAGTATCAACTTGATGCCCTACTCGCTGTCCAAAACTTTGAAAATTGGGCAACCAAGACCCACATCTATGAGGTTACAAATGGTGGATCGTACTATGAAGAGACCATTGGGCATTATTGATGATGTGTTGGTTCGTGTTGATAAGTTTATCCTCCTGACGGACTTTGTGATTCTTGATTGCGAAGTGGACTATGAGGTGGCTATTATCTTGGGTAGACCTTTCCTTGCTACGGGGAAGGCTCTTGTTGATGTGGAAGTCGGTGAGCTTACCTTCCGGGTAGGTGATAAAAAGGTGGTTTTCCATGTATGCAAATCTATGAGGCAACCGAATAGCAATGAAGTTTGTTCGTTTGTGGACTTAGTGACCAAGGTGATTGTTGATGATGCTAGTGCCATGATGAATGTTGATGACACTTTGGAAGCCGTATTGCTTAATCATGATGATGATGAGAAGGAAGGCTTTGTGGAATGTGTAAATGCATTACAAGGAATGGGGTCATATATGTATGAACCCCGAAAATTGTCATTAGATCTTGAAACCCGAAAGATTCCTCCAACAAAGCCCTCAATCAAGGAGCCTCCCACTTTGGAGTTAAAGCCATTGCCTTCACATCTCAAGTATGAGTTTCTTGGCCCATGTTCTACTTTACATGTTATTCTTTCCTCTGGCTTGACTAATGTGCAGGTAGATTCTACTTTGGCGGTGCATCAAAAGAGGAAGAAAGCTATAGGATGGACATTGGCGGATATTCGGAGTATAAGCCCCGCCTTTTGCATGCACACGATTATTTTGGAGGAGAATGCCAAACCCTCCATTGAACATCAAAGAATATTAAATGAAGGAATGCAAGAGGTGGTGAAGAAGGAGATCATAAAATGGTTGGATGCCGGGGTTGTTTACCCCATTTCCGATAGCTCGTGGACCTCTCCGGTTTAATGTGTCCCAAAGAAAGGGGGCATGACTGTGGTAACAAATGACAAGAACGAGTTGATCCCCACAAGAATGGTCACCGGCTGGAGAGTCTGCATGGACTATAGGAAGCTCAACAAAGTCATTCAAAAAGATCATTTTCCAATTCCATTTCTTGATCAAATGCTTGATAGGTTGGCCGGACGAGCCTTTTATTGTTTCCTTGGTGGATATTTCGGCTACAATCAAATTCTTATTACTCCTGAGGACCAAGAGAAGACTACTTTCACTTATCCCTATGGTACTTTCGCATTCTCGCGGATGCCATTTGGGTTATACAATGCACCGACGACTTTTCAACAGTGTATGATGGCCATCTTCACCGACATGGTGTAGGATCTTCTTGAGGTATTTATGGATGATTTCTCTATGGTTGGAAATTCCTTAAATGATTGGTTGAACAACTTAGATAAGTTCTTGGCAAGATGTGAGGAGACAAACTTGATTTTGAATTGGGAGAAATGTCACTTCATGGTCGAAGAAAGCATATTCCTTGGCCACAAAATTTCAAAGCATGGTATTGAGGTCTACAAGGCCAAAATTGAAATGATCTCCAAACTCCCTCCCCTACATCCGTGAAGGGAGTGAGGAACTTATTGGGTAATGCAGGGTTCTATCACAGATTCATCAAGGACTTTTCTAAGGTGGTGAACCCCTTGTGTAAACTTTTGGATAAGGATTCCAAGTTCTATTTCAACGAGGATTGTATAAAGGCATTCGAATTGCTCAAGTTCAAGTTAACTACTACTCCTATTATCATCGCACCGAATTGGAGCTTGCCTTTTGAGATCATATGTGACGCAAATGATGTGGCGATCAGAGCAGTTTTGGGGCAACGTATCAACAAAATCTTCCATCCGGTATACTATGCTAGTAAGACCATGAATGATGCCAAGTCAACAACACAGTGACTGAAAAAGAGCTCCTTACTATTGTCTTTGCAATGGAGAAGTTCTGCCCGTATCTGATGGGTACAAAGGTGATTGTACACACCGACCATGCGGCGCTTCGATATTTGATGAGCAAGAAAGATTCTAAAGCAAGATTAATGCGGTGGGTGCTTCTATTGTAAGAGTTTGATCTAGATATTCAAGACCTCAAGGGTAGTGAAAACTAAGTGGCGGGCCACTTGTCTCGTTTGGAGGAGAAGGGGAGGCCACATGATGGCCTTGAGATAAATGATTCCTTCCCGGATGAGCAATTTCTAGCCATTTCAATGAGCGGGATGCCATGGTTTGACGACTTAGCCAATTATCTTCTGAGTGGTATTATACTGAATGAGTTCTCTTCAAATCAAACGAAGAAGCTCAAACGGGATTGCCTTGACTATTATTGGGATGAGCCGTATCTTTTCCGGATTTGTACCGATGATGTGATTCGACGATGTGTGCCGGAGGAGGAACAAAGGTGAATTCTTGAGGCTTTCAACTCTTCACCATATGGTTGTCACCATGGTGGAGCTATAACGACAACAAAAGTGTTGAGTTGTGGATTCTATTGGCCTACTCTTTACAAGGATGCTAGCGATATCGTCAAGCGTTGTGATGAATGTCAAAGGACCGGTGGAATTTTTAAGAAGAATGAGATGCCCCTCACCACCATCTTGGAGATTGACATTTTTGATATATGGGGCATTGATTTCATGGGTCTGTTTGTGAGCTCTTGTGGGAACACTTACATATTGGTAGCCATGTATTATGTGTCAAAGTGGTTTGAAGTCGTGGCTTTACCCAACAATGAAGCTCGAAGTATGGTGGCATTTTTGAAAAAGAACATCTTCACGAGATTTGGTACTCCAAGGGCCATTATTAGTGATGGGGGATCGCACTTTTGTAACAAAGCTTTTGATACCTTACTCACAAAGTATGGTGTCACTCACAAAGTGTCGACTCCCTATCATCCTCATGCAAGTGGGCAAGTTGAAGTCTCCAACCGAGAGATCAAGAGTATTTTTTCAAAGATTGTGAATGCCAACCGGACGAATTAGTCAAAGAAACTTAATGATGCTCTTTGGGATTATAGGACGGCTTACAAAACACCGATTGGTATGTCTCCGTATCGGTTAGTGTTTGAGAAAGCTTGTTACCTATCGGTGGAACTTGAGCACAAGGCTATGTGGGCATTGAAGAAGCTTAATCTTGAATGGGATGTCGCCGCCAACTTAAGGGTGGCACAATTGAATGAGCTTGGTGAATTCTGGTACCATGCATATTCAAGTTCGTCCTTATACATGGACAAGATGAAGTACCTCCATGATAAGTACATAAAAACAAGGAGTTTAAAGAAAGTGATCTTGTGTTATTGTTCAATTCCCGGTTACGGATATTTCCAGGCAAGTTGAAGTCTAAATAGAGTGGCCCATTTGAAGTGGTGAATGTAACCCCCCTTGGTGCTTTGGACTTGAAGAATAAAAATGATGAGGTGTTTAGAGTTAATGGGCATCGGGTAAAACACTATCTTGGCAAGGTTGATGATGGCCACATCATGGCGATTCTTCATTTCAAATGATTGGTAATCTGCGTCATGCATCGACGTTAAATCAGGTGCTTCTTGGGAGGCAACCCATGTGTCTTTATCTTTTTCTTGTTCTTTTTCATTAGATAGGCTTTGTTTTGGGCTAACTAGTTTTGAAGTGTATGCAGGAATGGATGTGCATTGCAGGGTCTTGTCATAATTGGCTAAGTGTTGAAAATTGTGCGGGCCGCACATTAATTGTGCGGGCCGCAGAATTCTAAAGGCAACTGTAGAAATAAATATGCGGCCGCACAATTCTGTGTGCGGTCGCACAACTGGAAGACCAAAATTGCAAATTCTTTGAAGTTGGCCTGTCAAAATTCATAGCAAATCTACGGCCGCACACAAAATTATGCGGTCCGCACAAATTATGTGGCCGCATTCACTTTTGTGCGGACCGCAGAGTTGCATCAAGGTTCAGGTAAAGAGTGATGTCCGCACTCAAAATTGTGCGGCCACACTCAAAATTGTGCGGCCGCACTCACCTTAGGTTTGGGGTGACTTGGTCAACCTATAAATAGAACCTCATTGCACTATTCTTAATTTTACACACTCTCAGTTCTTAAACCCTAAGAAAACACAGTGCACATTCAATTTGTTCACAATCTTCCTTCATTTCATTAGTGTAGATTATTACCCGCATCCTTCATAACTGGTATGTTCATTACTGATTTAGATTTTTCAATTTTTTTTAGTTTTTGTTCTTTTGTGGTAGAGTTATTTTTAGACCTAAAATGTCAATTGTTAGTCAAGTGTGTTTAAAATCATGTGGGTAATACCATATATGTTCATTGGGGCGTGGGTAGGTTATTAATCATGTTTAATTGCAAAAACCATGTCTAAATTGTGCAAAACTTGCAAAACACGGAGTCAGCGCTGCGTAATTTCAAATTGTGCGGCCGCACACAAATTTGTGTGGACACACATAAATTTTTGCGGTCCACATATCATAAACTTAAAGCTAAAATATTGCATGAAAATGCGGACCGCACTTAAAATTGTGCGGCCACAGAAAAATGTGTGTGACCGCACTTTGGAACTTCAGAGAATCAGTATTCAGGAATTAGGATTGTGCGGCTGCACTCAAAATTGTGATGTACGCACTTCAGGATGTGCTACCGTACTTCAAAATTGTGTGGTCAGCACATGGCAGTCTGGGGCCGTACTCAAAATTGTGCAGTCCGCACTGCCTCTTCTGCAGTCTGTTTTCCCGGAAGTGTTATGCATCTGTGTACACTGTTTTGAGTTCTAACTGACTTATGTACCTCATATTGTAGACAATATTTCATTCACGAAGTAAAGGAGATACATCTAAAGGGATATGTGAACCCTCCCGAGGCCGGGTCAAAGGCACTCAACCTTTGAGGATGCACAAGAAAACTTTGACAAAAAAGTAAACCCCGGGGAGAGGCGGGGCCACAGAGCCTTCTGAATCAAGCTCATATGTCCCGTCTAGGGAAGCCTCCGAAGATCACTCAATGGGAGAACAGCCCGAGGCCCAGTCCCAACCATCACACTTCCCAGAGAGATACCAACTCCGGGATGAACCCTCCGCCTCAGCAAGTTCTTCTGAGGGTTCTGATGCCGGTAGCCAGGGTTCAAAGCCCTCCTCTACAGCTACTCCTCTGGCAATAGTGGAAATAGATGATGATGATGATGATGATGTCCTGCATGATGGTAGAGGAGGTGACACTCGAGTGGGCGGCCTAGAGAGGTCTAAGAAGAAGGAAGCATGGGAGGATCGGTTTGTGAGTTTGAAGGCGTTCTCAAGGTTTAGAGGGTGGTGGCCCTAGATATCGCTCAGACTTGAGTGACAGTTCTTAATTAAAGATTTGGATATTCACAATCCAAATGTCCTTAGAAAGTTAAAAGAGTGCCAGGGGTGGATGTGGTTCACCCAGAGTGTCAAGGATGCGAAGGAGGACTTGGTACGAGAATTCTATACCAATGTGGCACACATCAAGAAGGGTACCAAAGTTACCAAAGTGCAGAATTTGAAAGTTAGATTCAATCAGTGCACTCTGAACTAGTACTTGGGATTCAAAGAGTTAGAACCAATCCAGTACTTGGAAAATCTCTCTAGGTGTGATGCAGATCGTCCTTGGCTAGCAGAGATATTGGCAGCTCCAGGACCACCACCACCGTAGATCACAGCGGGGGTTCCCATTGCTAGGGCCACCCTCAATTTTGAAGCAAAATGGTAGCAAACCTTTTGTGTGCAGCCGCTTAGACCCGAGCCGGAATGAAAACAATCTTCCCCTCTCCCGAGCAGTTTTGGTGGCATCCATCATGGTCGGGTACCCAATAAACGTGGGTGCCATCATGTCGGCCAATATGCCATTGGTGGTCCAAAGAGGTGAAAGTTCCTATCCATATCCCAACACACTCACAACATACCTCATGGATGCAAAGGTGGAGTCGAGGAGTTTTGATCAAAAGGTGCGGGCTAAACAGCCATTCTCATGGTACTCTTTGCAAGGTCCGGGAAACCTAAAGTTCAAGGGTAAGGCAACTACCACCGATGGACAGTCTGATGAGCCAACGGTGGTCGTTACAGATTCAGTTGCTTAGCCTTCTACAACTACCATGCCTTCTAGCAGCCGCTCCTTCCACCGAGATAGCTGACATGCCACCATCTCCACCTTCTAGACCATCTACATAAATGCCAATGTCTGCCTCTTCCACATATCCACTCACTGCGCTGCGAGTCTCCCAGACATTGGTGAGTCTCAACCACTAGATGCAGACAGCTACTTCAAAGCTGTCTAACATATCCAATGCCATTGCAGCACAGTCCTCTACCCCAGCAGCACCTCAGGTACCTCCGTCAGTGGAGGAAACTTTGAAGAAGATCCTGGAAAATAAGAAGACTATCATGGATACAGTGGTGGCGCACGGGAGAGTTATTGAGGAGTTGGGCAAACAAGTGAAGAAGATGCGAAAATCTCAGGCATCGAAGAAATCAGTGGAAAGATTGAGCACCAAGGTGGCCAAGCTTGCATCAACTAGGGATATTCCCTTTGACCTTCTAATGGAGACAGCACCAGCAGTTCCACCAGTTCCTCAGGCATCAGAGACAGCAGCTGGCTAGTCTGAGGAGCCGGACCCTGCTGCCCACACCGCTGATGAGATGCTCCAGATGTTCAACCACCCCATTATTCCACTACTGGAGGACGATGAAATCCAGATGGAGGATCCAGAGAGTGCTGATGATGCCATGCACACTAAGACCACATAGGGAGTTCTCTTCACTCTCTATCCTTATTTTTGTTAAGCATTAAGGACAATGCTTGTTTTGTTTTTCAGGGGGTAGTCTATTTTGGATAATTTATTATGACATTGACATTGGCCTGTAATAACTTTAATAATCTTTTTCTTTTATCCTTATTCTCTCTTTTTTATGTATATATTCCTCCCTTTCCCTTGATGTATATATTTATTTCTCCTCGGTTTGTATATTCATTTGTCTTACTTTCTCTAGTTTATTTTATAGCTTCCGTAGTTTGTTTTTCTTAGTAGTATAACTTCTTATTTACTTTAATAACTTCTTTTTGATTTGGTAGCTTTTTGTTATGTTTAAGTGAAAAATAAGCCTTTGGTTTTGTTAATGCCACAGTTCTTTCCAAAGGTGAATTTTGTGTGAACCGGGTGGCTCTTCCCAATGATGGATGACGTGACAAACTTCTTAAGGGATTGAGTCCATTTTTTTAATGTTTAGGTAAAAATAGTAGTAATGAATAAAAGGGTCACAAGCATTCTTCACTTGGTACCAACACATTTACCTACGGCCTTATGGTTAAAACATGTTTTTTTTGCAGAAAATAACTCTAGTTGTGACCTTTTGACTCTTGTGTTAACTTAAGCATTCATCGAGTGGTTCAGTCGAGCCATTTGTGATTTTCAATCTTAAATAGAGTTGTTGTGGGCCCTTGACTCCATTCTCTTTAACAATCCAGCAATGTGAGAGGTGAGATATTTAGTTGCAAGTCCAAAGTACACGTGCTAATAGTCTAGAACTTGCCCCGAATATTTTTCTAGGCAAAATTCTAAGTTTGGCTTGGCTTGAACTATGATTGTATGCTCTCCTTGATCCAATTTGAAATATTCCATAGCCTACCAATGTGATATCCCTAGTCAACCCATTTGAGCCTAAGCCCTTTTTCATTGAATAACCACGTTACAAGCTTGTACCCATTTGTAATAACCCTCTCTTGTCGCCCGATATTTCCTTGGCATTCTTGAGAAACAATTAGCTAAAACATAAGTTTGGGGGAGAGACGAGGAGTTTGAAAGTAATATAAAGATACAAATAAGAGGAAAGAAATAAAGAAAAGGGAAGTCAAAGAAAAGAAAGAAAGAACAAAATGAAAAATGCCAAAAAGAAAGTGAATAAAGTAAAGAGTTGAAGGGATTCAAAGAAAAACAAGGATGAAAGGCATGGAGTAAACAAAGAAGGAGAAAATGAATATCATGACCAAGAAAGAGTGACGTTAAGTCTCTCTAGTTCCCCCAAAGGAAAAAAAACAACTCAAAAAGTCGACAAAGTATGATCCAAAAAGAGAAAATGGAGTGCTTAAAGATGATATTCCAACAAATCCTACCTTAGTCCAAAAGCCTTCATTACATCCCAAAAAAGCCCTACATGATTTCAAGTCGAGTGAGCTTACATTAGTGACGATTTACACAAGGGGAAAGCATATGGTACTTAGAGCCGTACTTGTGACATTCTTTTGAGAGAGATGAGCGAACTTTTCACAATTCTTGAATTGAGTATTACATTCTAAAGTGAGATATGCTAACGGAGAGTATAGGAGGAGGAGTTTGGGATCCACAATGACCTACATGAAAGAGCGAGCTTCCTTGATGAATAAAGTCAACTCTTGATGCTCTAGTGTCACATTAGAACTATTGTACTTAAAAAGTCAAATCATTGCATTGTTGAACATTCATAAGTGTTGTGGGTAATTGTTGGTCCCAATTTATGTGTGTTTGATTCGCCTTAGGCCAGTTGAAATAGCTCTTTTCTTACTGAGGTGGGAATTACCTTATTTGCTTGAGGACAAGAAAAAGCTTAAGTTTGGGGGAGTTGATAAGTAGGGATTTTGACTACTTATTTGCACTCTTTTACTTTTGTTTTAGCTCAAAATTACTTAAAGCTATTTCCGAAAACTGATGAAATGTGCTTTCTTACAGGAGTGTTGGAATATGAGTCAAAGAGATGAAAATCAACTCAAGAAGGAGTAAATTTGGACAAGGACCAAAACAAAGCAAAAAGGGAAAAATTCGGACCGCACAATATTGAGTGCGGCGGCAGAACATGAGTAAGCCTCTAATAAGATTTCTATGCAAAGTGCGGACCGTACAATTATTGTGCGATCGTAGAAAATGAGGTTCAGAGATATGGATTCCGGGGTCATGAAGAAGTGCAGACCGCACCATTATTGTGCGGCCACAGAATCAAAAGTGCGTCCGCACTCAGAAATGTGCGGTCCGCAAAAGTCTTGCATGTCAAAGCTAAAATTCGAGAGTGTGGTCGCACTCAGAAATTGCGGACCATGGAATTTGAAGAAGTGCGTCCGCAACCCAAAATTGTGCGGCCGGCGAAGTCCATCCTGTCAAGCTAATGTCAAAGTACGGACCGTACACATAATTGTGCGGCCGCAGAATCTCCACAGGGGCAATTTTGTCCGATAATTTCAGCTGGGTATAAATAGTTCTTTTTGTCAAATTTAGGTCAAGCAGAGAACACCTGAGAATAGATAGCCATTTTTCTTTACTGTTTTGGGTAACTTGGTAATAGTTTATCATTTTAATATTAGATTTTCTTCCCTTAATCATTTATTATGAGTTTTATCCTAGTTTCTTCTTTAATTTCTTTATTTTCTATGAGTAGCTAAACCCTTAGCTAGGGTTGTGACCCAACCTTTGTATGGGTACTTAATGGGTGATTGATTTAGGGCTTATTTATGAATGGGTATATGATATTTAGCCTAGTTCTTGCCTGAATTTGAGAATTGATGGTTGCAAACATTGATTTATGCCTAATTGACTTAGTCTCTACTTGAGAAAGGGAGACTAAGTCTAGGAAAACTTGGCTAACAAGAAATTAGGGTGAACTCAAGAAATTGATAGCCCCAATTAAAGTGTCGAATCTAGAGATAGTAAGACCCAACTTGAGCATCTATCACTTGTTTTGTGAAATACTTAGTTGGACTTGAGAAAGCCAAATTGGGCAAAATCACTCAAACTACCGAGAGGTATAGAGTGAGTAATCATGGTGATTTCTATATTGTATCCCGACCAACCAAATATGCCCTAAAACTCTCAATAAGTTAGGTAACCAACTAGGTGGAAGTTACAACCCTAGATCTTTTTTAACCTGAAAAACAACAATACCAAAAACATTGTCTCTTAGCTTTACAATTACAGCATTAGCATCAGATTTAGAAGTAGAAAAGAAACAACCGAATATGTGGAAGTACAATCTTGGGCACGTCATATACTTAGACTAGGTATATACCTAATCCAACACAAAGTTCTCTGTGGAATCGACCCCGACACACGTTGGGTATTTATAATTGCATCGACCACCTCACAATCCCAATTAGTGATGTAAGTTTGGGTGACATCGTCATCCCATGATTCAACATAACTTTTGCCGGCTATCGAGATAATTATGACCACGAGTTTAGCCGCCTAAACCCTTACTTATACGCATGAACCTCCTTTATTCACACCTCATAATTCTCAAATCTCTGTCAAACTCTTTTCATTCAACTTGTACTTTGTTCTTCAACCTTTTAATTCTCTTCATAAGATAAAATCTTTTCAGTCTTCTCTAACATATAATGGTTTCTTCTTCAAAAAGTCTCGGTTCCTCAAAGAAAAAAAGCACAACCGATGAAGTTGCTCCTCCTACAATGAGCACCATCATCCCGAGAAGTCTTGTTACAACTAAAGGCTTCGAACAAAAATTTCCTTCTGCTAAGTCTCATACATGGGCCATTGGCAGATATCCTTCTTCCATCCGTCCTTCCAATATTACTCATGATATGGCGGAGCGGGTAACCGTATCCAAGAAGGGTTTTACGTATTTCTATACGTATCCCTTCACTTTGAGGATGTTTTCTCTAAGTGGAGAGCTTGACTCCATTATTGCAAAGGTTTTCCTCTGTTACCAGGTATGTTTGTCATAGGTGAGTCCCTCCGTGCGGAGGACGATTTCTTGTCTTTTGCGCGTGTGCCAAGAAACGGGGGAGGAGCTATCTCTAGCTCATGTGATGAACCTTTATTCTCCCAAGATCTTTCGTGGGGGTGGGGTGATTAACTTCAGCAAGAGAGGCTACCATGCATTTCTATACAGCATGGATGATGATAACGATCATGAGTAGATGGAACGGTTTGATTCAGTTGCCTCTAGTGACATCATCCCAACATCGGCTTCGTCTTTCCTGAAATTGTGGAATTTTGCTTCTGCTTCTATTAAAGACCATTCCTCATCATTATTAACTTTTTTTCTTGTACCTGTCTCAGCGACTCAGTGGGTTCCCCCTAGGGTTGAGGGCTTGGACAAGTGGGTTTAGAAAATTTTGGACGTTACTACTCCTGGAACACGCAAGTGCCTTCGTGAACCAAGGATTCTACCCTGAAAGGATCCCGCAAATGCCTTCGTGAACTTCTCTCATGGCGCATTCGGTCTTTCCTAGTCTTAAGCATCTGGCTAGTGGGCGAAAGATGGTCCTCCTGAACAATGCCCATTCGACCAAGATAAATTTGGCAGCTTTGGAGTGCAGGGCTCATGATTCTTTGAGATCCGAATGTAATTTTCCTGTCTTCAAGTAGTCTATATATCTGTTTCTCCAATATCAAGTTAAAATTGTTAAGTATACTTTGGTGTGGACTTCTTTTATCATCGAGTTCATTAGCTGAACTACTGCTCCCGAGCTAAATTCATCAGAATCAACCGACGACCCCAAGTTAGCCAGTGCATCAGCCTCACTATTTTGATCTCGGGGTATATGTCGCTGGGTGCATTCCCTGAATTGGTGAAGAGTTACTTGCAATTTTTCCAAGTACCTCCGCATCCGTTCTTCTTTTACTTCGAACATTCCGTTAACTTGATTTACCACGAGAAGTGAGTCGCACTTGGCTTCGATCACTTTGGCCCCAAGGATTTTAGCCAATTCTAGACCTGAAATCATGGCCTCATACTCGACCTCATTGTTAGTCAATTTCAAATTTCTAATAGACTGCCTAATTATATTCCCATGGATGGTTTTAATACGATACCGCACCCGGACCCCTTCGGGCTGGAGGCACCGTCCGTGAAGGGTGTCCATATCCTCGAAGTGGTCCCCTAGGTTAACAGTAGTTCCCTTTTGACTTCGGGTATTAAGACCGGCGTAAAGTTGGCCACAAAATCTGCCAAAATTTCCTAAACTATCGTACCCGCTAATTTTCACGGCCCATTTGGCCAACCGGCCTGAGAGCTCGGGCTTATGCATGATATTCCTCAGTGGCTAAGAGGTCACGACACATATAGGGTGGCATTGAAAGTATGGCTTTAGCTTCCTGGAAGCACCTAGCAAAGCGAGCGCTAATTTTTCCAGGTAAGCATACCTCGATTCGGCCACACATAAAGTTTTACTAACATAATAAATAGGAAATTGCGTACCTTCTTTATCCCGGACTAAGACATCACTTATTGCCACCTCGAAAACTGCCAAGTAGAGGTACAGTTGTTCGTCTTCCTTCAAAGTGTGCAGCAGGGGGGGCTCGATAGGTACCGTTTAAGTTCCTCCAAAGCTTATTGGCATTCCGTGGTCTAGGGAAAGTTATTCTTCTTCTTTATTAGTGAGAAGAATCGATGGCTCTTGTCGGAGGACCTCGAGATAAACCGGCCCAAAGCGGCTATACGCCCGTCCAGTCTTTGAACGGACTTGATGTTTTCCACCACGGTGATTTCCTCTATGGCCTTTATTTTGTCGGTCTTGATCTCGATCCCTCGATTTGATACCATGAACCCAAGGAATTTCCCAGATCTGACCCCGAATACGCACTTCTCCGGGTTCAGCTTCATATTGTATTTCTTCAGTATGTCGAAGGTTTCCTTTAAATGTTTCAAATAGTCCTCTGCTCACAGGGACTTGACCAACATATCTTCAATATAAACTTCCATTGATTTCCCTATCTGTTCTTCGAACATCCCGTGTACTAGGCATTGATAGGTGGAACCGGCATTCTTTAACCCTAAACGGCATTACATTATAATAGTAGGTGCCAAATTTAGTGTTGAAAGAAGTCTTTACTTGATCGTCCAAGTCCATCCGAATTTGGTTGTACCCGGAATAGGCGTCGAGAAAGCTAAGCATCTCGTGCCCTGCTATCATGCCGATCATCTGTTCAATGTTATGCAAAGGGAAACAATCCTTAGGGCATGCTTTGTTTAAATCTTTGTAATATACACACATTCTTAGCTTATTCCCTTTTTAGGCACTACCACTATGTTAGTGTCACGACCCAGAATCCTAACCTGTTGTGATGGCACCTATCTCAATACTAGGCAAGCCGACAACCCCAATAAAATACTATATCTTTTAAGTTTGAAAACATAATACTGAATTCAATAGAAAACCTCACCATTACATATGCAAAACACTCTCAAAACTCGGTGTCACTGAGTACATGAGCATCTAAATGATAACAAAGTCTGACTGATAAAAACACTGTCTGAAAATATAGAACAATACAATAACTGAAAGGAAGAGAGAGTCAAGTCAGCGGACACGAGGCAGCTACCTTGATAGTCTCCAACTGATAGCACTCTAAAATCTAACGGACGTCTTGTCTGAAAGCACCTGGATCTGCACACGAGGTGCAGAGTGTAATATGAGTACAACAAACTCAATATGTAACAAGACTAACCTCTAGGCTGAAAGTAGTGATGAGCTCCGCAGATTCAGTCCAGTGCATATATAATGGTACAGAAATGTAGGCAAGGTTTCAAGTTCACCAGTTAAATTTAGTACAAGCAAAAAAAGATTAACACTGCATGATATGAGGAATATGACATCACAGTGGAAAGACCTCATGTACTACTGGTCACAAATCACTCGGTCACTCGGTACTGTTTATGGCCAATCCAGCCCAAGGATATTCCATCCCGTATATATATACACATCGACTGACAGTCAGTCACTCAGTACCGTATAAGGCCAATCCAGCCCTTGAAAATTTATTCCCAAATGTAATGATATAGACAAGATCCATGTCCAGGGAAATTCACCACAATATAAATAAGTAAGGCATATCCATGCCCTGGGAAGTCCATCCCGAATATATAATAATCTACGCTCATTGGTGTACAAACTTCGGAGGGGCTCCTTCAGCCCAAGCATGATATAAAGCCGATATGGCCTACTGCAGGCGGGCAGTCCTGATCCACATAATAATAAAGCCTATAAGGCTTGCTGTAGGCGGGCAGCCCCGATGCATATAATAATAAAGCCTATAAGGCCTGTTGCAGGCGGGCAGCCCTATTCCATATAGTAATAATATATATAAAGCCAATATGGCCTGCTGCGGTGCGCAGCTCGGTCCCATAAATATCCTCACAGTGGACGAATATGACTGAGTGTGAAATATACAATTTTAAAACAATTAATTCAAAATCTACACGACCCCATGGGTCCAAAAATACTGGCACATAGCCTAAACATGATCTTTAATAAGAGCCTCGGCTCAATTTTTCAAACACGTGGAAAATGTTCAGATAATAGCATGATTTTATGATTTTACAACTTCATAGATTTATTCAAGTCACAATTTCAATGGTGCATGTCCACACGCTCATCACCTATCGTGTGCGTCACCTAATGTCAAAGTACGGACCGTACACATAATTGAGCAGTCGTAGAATCTCCACAGGGGCAATTTTGTCCGATAATTTCAGCTCGGTATATATAGTTCTTTTTGTCAAATTTAGGTCAAGCAGAGAACAACTGAGAATAGATAGCCCTTTTTCTTTACTATTTTGGGTAACTTGGTAATAGTTTATCATTTTAATATTAGATTTTCTTCCCTTAATCATCTATTATGAGTTTTATCCTAGTTTCTTCTTTAATTTCTTTATTTTCTATGAGTAGCTAAACCCTTAGCTAAGGTTGTGACCCAACCCTTGTATGGGTACTTAATAGGTGATTGACTTAGGGCTTATTTATGATTGGGTATATGATATTTAGCCTAGTTCTTGCTTGAATTTGAGAATTGATGGTTGCAAACATTGATTTATGCCTAATTGACTTAGTATCTACTTGAGAAAGAGAGACTAAGTCTAGGAAAGCTTGGCTAACAAGAAATTATGGGGAACACAAGAAATTGATAGCCCCAATTAAAGTGTCGAATCTAGAGATAGTAAGACCCAACTTGAGCATCTATCACTTGTTTTGTGAAATACTTAGTTGGACTTGAGAAAGCCAAATTGGGCAAAATCACTCAAACTACCGAGAGGTATAGAGTGAGTAATCATGGTGATTTCTATATTGTATCCCGACCAACCAAATATGCCCTAAAACTCTCAATCAGTTAGGTAACCAACTAGGTGGAAGTTACAACCCTAGATCTTTTATAACCTGAAAAACAACAATACCAAAAACATTGTCTCTTAGCTTTACAATTACAGCATTAGCATTAGATTTAGAAGTAGAAAAGAAACAACCGAATATGTGGAAGTACAATCTTGGGCACGTCATATACTTAGACTAGGTATATACCTAATCCAACACAAAGTTCTCTATGGAATCGACCCCGACACACGTTGGGTATTTATAATTGCATCGACCACCTCACAATCCCAATTAGTGGTGTGAGTTTGGGCGACATCGTCATCCCATGATTCAATGTAACTTTTGCCGGCTATCGAGATAATTATGACCACGAGTTTAGCCGCCTAAACTCTTACTTATACGCATCAACCTCCTTTATTCACACCTCATAATTCTCCAAACTCTGTCAAACTCTCTTCATTCAACTTGTACTTTGTTCTTCAACCTTTTAATGCTCTTCATAAGATAAAATCTTTTCCATCTTCTCTAACATAGAATGCTTCTTCTTCAAAAAATCCCGGTTCCTCAAAGAACAAAAGCACAACTGATGAAGTTGCTCCTCCTACAATGAGCACCATTATCCCGAGAAGTCTTGTTACAACTAAAGGATTCAAACAGAAATTTCCTTCTGCTAAACCTCATACATGGGCCATTGGCAGATATCCTTCTTCCATCCATCCTTCCAATATTGCTCATGATATGGCGGAGCGGGTAACCTTACCCAAGAAGGGTTTTACGTATTTCTATACGTATCCTTTTACTTTGAGGATGTTTTCTCTAAGTGGAGAGCTTGACTCCATTATTGCAAAGGTTTTCCTCTGTTACCAGGTATGTTTGGCACAGGTGAGTCCCTCCGTGTGGAGGATGATTGCTTGTCTTCCGCGCCTGTGCCAAGAAACGGGGGAGGAGCTATCTCTAGCTCACGTGATGAACCTTTATTCTCCCAAGATCTTCCGTGGGGCTGGGGTGATTAACTTCAGCAAGATAGGCCACCATGCATTGCTATACAGCATGGATGATGATAAGGATCGTGAGTAAATGGAACGGTTTGTTTCAGTTGCCTCTAGTGACATCATCCCAGCCTCGGCTTTGTCTTTCCTGAAATTGTGGAATTTTGCTTCTGCTTCTATTAAAGACCATTCCTATTCATTATTAAATTTTCTTCTTGTACATGTCTCAGCGACTCAGTGGGTTCACCCTAGGGTTGAGGGCTTGGACCAGTGGGTTCAGAAAATTTTGGACGTTCGTGAACCAAGGATTTTGCCCCTGAATAGTTCCCGCAAATGCCTTCGTGAACTTCTCTCATGGCGTATTCTGTCTTTCCTGATCTTAAGCATCTGGCTAGTGGGCGAAAGATGGTCCTCATGAATAATGCCCATTCGACCAAGCTAAATTTGGCAGCTTTGGAGCGCAGGGCTCATGATTCTTTGAGATCCGAATGTAATTTTCTTGTCTTCAAGTAGTCTATGTATTTGTTTCTCTAATACCAAGTTTAACTTGTTAAGTATACTTTGGTTTGGACTTCTTTTATCATTGAGTTCATTAGTTGAACTACTGCTCCCGAGCTGAATTCATCAGAATCGACTGACGACCCCAAGTTAGCCAGTGCATCAGCCTCACTATTTTGATCTCGGGGTATATGTCGCTGGGTGCATTCCCTGAATTGGTGAAGAGTTACTTGCAATTTTTCCAAGTACCTCCGCATCCGTTCTTATTTTACTTCGAACATTCCGTTAACTTGATTTACCACGAGGAGTGAGTCGCACTTGGCTTTGATCACTTTGGCCCCAAGGATTTTAGCCAATTCTAGACCTGCAATCATGGCCTCATACTCGACCTCATTGTTAGTCAATTTCACATTTCTAATAGATTGCCTAATTATATTCCCATGGATGGTTTTGATACGATACCGCACCCGGACCCCTTCGTGCTGGAGGCACCGTCCGTGAAGAGTGTCCATATCCCCGAAATGGTCCCCTAGGTTAGCAGTAGTTCCCTTTCGACTTCGGGTATTATGACCGCCGTAAAGTTGGCCAAAACATCTGCCAAAATTTCCTAAACTATCGTACCCGCTAATTTTCATGGCCCATTTGGCCAACCGGCCTGAGAGCTCGGGCTTATGCATGATATTCCTCAGCGGGTAAGAGGTCACGACACATATAGGGTGGCATTGAAAGTACAGATTTAGCTTCCTGGAAGAGCTTAGCAAAGCGAGCGCTAATTTTTCCAGGTGAGCATACCTCGATTCGGCCTCACATAAAGTTCTACTAACATAGTAAATAGGAAATTGCGTACCTTCTTTCTCCCGAACTTAGACATCACTTATTGCCACCTCGAAAATTGCCAAGTAGAGGTACAGTTGTTCGTCTTCCTTCAAAGTGTGCAGCAGGGGGACTCGATAGGTACCGTTTGAGTTCCTCCAAAGCTTATTGGCATTCCGTGGTCTAGGAAATGTTATTCTTCTTCTTTAATAGTGAGAAGAATCGATGGCTCTTGTAGGAGGACCTCGAGATAAACCGACCGAAAGCGGCTATACGCCCGTCCAGTCTTTGAACGGACTTGTTGTTGTCCACCACGGTGATTTCCTCTATGGCCTTTATTTTGTCGGGGTTGATCTCGATCCCTCAATTTGATACCATGAACCCAAGGAATTTGCCAGATCTGACCCCGAATACGCACTTCTCTGGGTTCAGCTTCATATTGTATTTCTTCAGTATGTCGAAGGTTTCCTTCAAATGTTTCAAATAGTCCTCTTCTCACAAGGACTTGACCAACATATCTTCAATATAAACTTCCATTGACTTCCCTATTTGTTCTTCGAACATCCCGTGTACTAGGCATTGATAGGTGGAACCGGCGTTCTTTAACCCAAACGGCATTACATTATAATAGTAGGTGCCGAATTTAGTGTTGAAAGAAGTCTTTTCTTGATCGTCCAGGTCCATCCGAATTTGGTTGTACCCGGAATAGGCGTCAAGAAAGCTAAGCATCTCGTGCCCTGCTATCGCACCGATTATCTGATCAATGTTATGCAAAGGGAAAGAATCCTTAGGGCATTCTTTGTTTAAATCTTGTTAATATACACACATTCTTAGCTTATTTCCTTTTTTAGGCACTACCACTATGTTAGTGTCACGACCCAAAATCCTAACCTGCTGTGATGGCGCCTATCTCAATACTAGGCAAGCCGACAACCCCAATAAAATACTATATATTTTAAGTTTGAAAACATAATACTGAATTCAATAGAAAACCTCACCATTATAGATGCAAAACACTCCCAAAACCCGGTGTCACTGAGTACATGAGCATCTAAATGATAACAAAGTCTGACTGATAAAAACACTGTCTGAAAATATAGAACAATACAATAACTGAAAGGAAGAGAGAGTCAAGTCAGCGGACACTAGGCAGCTACCTTGATAGTCTCCAACTGATAGCACTCTAAAATCTAACGATCGTCGTGTCTGAAAGCACCTGGATCTGCACACGAGGTATAGAGTGTAATATGAGTACAACAAACTCAATAAGTAACAAGACTAACCTTTGGGCTGAAAGTAGTGATGAGCTCCGTAGGTTCAGTCCAGTACATATATAATGGTACAGAAATGTAGGTATGGTTTCAAGTTCAACAGTTATATTTAGTACAAGCAAAAAAAGATCAACACTGCATGATATGAGGAATATGACATCATAGTGGAAAGACCTCATGTACTACTGGTCACAAATCACTCGGTCACTCGGTACTGTTTATGGCCAATCCAGCCCAAGGATATTCCATCCCGTATATATATACACATCGACTGACAGTCAGTCACTCAGTACCGTATAAGGCCAATCCAGTCCTTGGAAATTTATTCCCAAATGTAATGATACAGACAAGATCCATGTCCAGGGAAATTCACCACAATATAAATAAGTAAGGCATGTCCATGCCCTGGGAAGTCCATCCCGAATATATAATAATCTACGCTTATTGGTGTACAGACTTCGGAGGGGCTCCTTCAGCCCAAGCATGATATAAAGCCGATATGGCCTACTACAGGCGGGCAGTCCCGATCCACATAATAATAAAGCTTATAAGGCCTGTTGCAGGCGTGCAGCCCCGATGCATATAATAATAAAGCCTATAAGTCCTGTTGCAGGCAGGCAGGCCCGTTCCATAGTAATAATATATATAAAGCCAATATGGCCTACTGTGGTGCGCAGCACTGTCCCATAAATATCCTCACAGTGGACGAATATGACTGAGTGTGAAATATACATTTTTAAAACAATTAATTCAACATCTACACGACCCTATGGGTCCCAAAATACTGGCACATAGCCGAAACATGATCTTTAATAAGAGCCTCAGCTCAATTTCTCTAACACGTGGAAAATGTTCAGATAATAGCATGATTTTATGATTTTGCAACTTCACAAGATTTATTCAAGTCACAATTTCAATGGTGCATGTCCACACGCTCATCACCTATCGTGTGCGTCACCTCCAAACAATTTATATAACACCAAATTCGGGGATTCATACCCTCAGAACCAAGTTTAGAAATGTTACATACCTAAAACTACACAAATCCAATGTTAGACAAGCTAAACAATGCTCCAGAAATTTCATTCTGCGCGTATCAACTTCTGAACGGCTCGAATCTAGTCATAATTAATTTGATGCAGTCCACACAAATTAAAGGATTTAATTTCATATCAAAACTATTTTTCTCCAAAAATACGAAATTTCATTCAAAAATTGCATGTGGGGCCCACGTCTCGGAATTTGACGAAACTCACAAAATCCGATAACCCACTCAATTATGAGTTCAACCATACTAATTTCAATCAAATCCGACTCCAAATCGATATTCAAAAGTCAAAAATTTATTTTAGGAAATTATAGAATTTTCCTTTGATTTCTCTTGAAAATTCGATAATCATACGCCAAAAATGAAGATTAATCCATGAAATATAATCACAAGTGAGTCAAGAACACTTACCCCAAGTTGTGTGGAAACATTCCTCTCCAAAGTCGCTCAATCCGAGCTCCAAAATCTGAAAATGAAGAAAGAAACCAAAAACCACGATTTTATCTTCTCTCCAGGCCTCTTCGCACCAACGACAATAGTAGCCGCTTCTGCGACCAGGAGGCCGCTTCTGCGGAGACCACTCCCCAGCCCTTTCGCTTTTGCAATCAATTCCATCGCATTTGCGGTCACACTTCGGCGTGCATTTTTTCGCATCTGCGGCTCCTGCCCAGCATTGCCCATGTCGCTTCTGCGGAGTCGCTTCTGCAACTAAGCTTCCGCAGAAGCGGTTGCCCAGCAACCCAAAATTTCCAGCAGCTCCATCAAGGCATCAATCGATCCGAACCCCATCCGAAACTCACCCGAGCCACTCGGGACCTAATCCGAATATACCATTAGGTCCCGTAACGTAACACAGACCTACTAGAGGTCTCAAATTACATCAAACAACATCAAAATCACAGATCATACCCCAATTCAAGCTTAATGAAACTAAAAAATTTCAACTTCTACATTCGACGTCGAAACCTATCAAATCAAGTCTGATTGATCTCAAATTTTGCACACAAGTCACAAATGACATAACGGGCCTATGAAAATTTTCAGAAATGGATTCCGACCCCGATATCAAAATGTCAACTCCCCGGTCAAACTTCAAAATTAAACTTCCTCTTTTTGCCATTTCAAGTCTAATTTAACTACGGTCTTCCAAATAATTTTTCGGACACACTCCTAAGTCCAAAATCATCATACGAAGCTATTGGAATTATCAAAATTCTATTTTGGGGTCGTTTACTCCTAAGTTAACATCCGGTCAATATTTTCAACTTAAGTTTTCATCTTGGGGACTAAGTGTCTCAATTCATTTCAAAACCTCACCTGACCCGAACCAATTTTACCGGCAAGTCACATAACAACTATAAAGCATAAATTGAGCAGTAAATGGGGGAATAGGGCTGAAATACTCAAAATGACCGGTCGGGTCGTTACATTCTCCCCACTTAAACATGCGTTCCTCCTCGAACGAGCCAAGAGTTGTTTCCAAGTAATCACATCACTATTCTCTCTTACCTCGCACATACCTGGGGGTGATCCCACGCCACCAAATTCCATATAGGCCTGACAATACCACGTAATTGAAGATCAATACTTCAACCTTAGCCCATAAACCCTGAATTCAATTTCCAACATTCAGAATTTCTTTTCAAGATCGAAATCTCACATCTACACACTGTATGAGTCTGAACAAGCTGTATCAAGCCATAACCATAACCCTAAATATAATCACGTAACATACTACATAACTCACATGCTGGCAACACAATTCCCGATCACAATAATTACTCCAAACTAACTTGGTACTAGTATTAAACCCCATATCAAGTAAAACCTAGTTCCAAAACCTCCATACACTGCTGATATTAAAAGAAACATGCGGAATCTCATAACCACTTATTAGATCAACAAGTCCTGGATCCCTCTCGCCCCAACCCGAACCATAATCACTTTCTAAGCCGACTTTCGATGTCATCCTCCCAAATATATCGTAATCAAATCTGATAGTACCCAAGCTAGGTCCAATGACCATATATTATTACACATAACTATCACACAGACATGCCACACCAATATAACTCAAGTCACAACTGCGCAATATGTGTACCCAAAAATAGAAAATGTCTCAAGGAAGAGAACCGTATTGCAAGTTCAACAAGCACCACCACAACTGCAATGCTATAAGCTCATCATATATAGTAGAACCAAGACATATGAATCTAACAACGGTAACCAGCTCTTCTAGAGCTCACATTAACATCAACCGCACGGACAAATCACATGCTATAGTATCAATATCTAGACCCGCACAGACAACTCACATGCCAATAACATAAATGTCTGGACCCACACGGATAACTCACGTGCTAATAATATCAATCGCCCGGCATAGTCACAGGCTTCCAGTCCAAGCATATCATATAGGAGCAATCAAATAAGTACACATGTATATGATAAATGAAATAATATTCATATGCTCCTGGACTGGTATAAATAACACGCCATAGAGTAGGCATGTGCAAAGTGTGGTATCACAACTCAAATCGGCAAGTTAACGCAGAAATAGTAACTACCTAATTTATTTGGGGAATTAGACTCTTTGTAACCTCAAGTGTAGCCCATATAGTTCTCGACAACGGTACGAATATGAGAAACGTTATAACTTTACACTTAACAGTCAACTCTAGGCATATCTTTGCCTAACATTCTTCCGAGTATGAATACTTTCCCTGATACCTGCATATGGCTCAAATCTCACATATGTACGCACTCGTAGCGCGCAGCTATCACAAATAATTAACGCAATTAGTGCCTCCACTGAGTGTAAATAAAATACTCACCTCAAACAGGACGCAACCCTGAAACAATTTGCTTCTGAGAACTCCTATTCCCCCAAATTCATAGAACACATGAACCACTGTAACTGATCACAGATCCAGCACTCGAATGACTATCACATCCTTCATGCACGATCATCCCACTAGGAATACTTCCATAATTCTTCCGTGCCACATACTAATAATTTGAATATCAGCAGCTTATCAACTAGGTGAGTACTGCAATACTAATGAACATCTGTAAGTCAAAACACAATGCGCCTTCTGAAATGCACACCCTTCTCAGGAATTAGCGATTAGTTATAATATTTATCTAAATATCTAAAACTGACCATGTTGTCCAAAATTTGGGACCTTCCCTTCAAGACTGAACTGCCACCTTGTACATGTAAATTTTAATCCCGCACAACACACCGCATCTATCGTGCAATCATGTGAAAAGCATGAGAATCTCATTATCAACTCTGAGTCACCAGCAAATTACATACCCGGTTAGTTAGAAACATTCCATTTGTTCTCATCCAGGAGGAAATCACAATACACAACATATTCCCCACACCGGTAGAAAATATCTGGTTCAAACCATGGTAGTAACCATCAAGAACACTTTGAAATCCATTTGCACATAATCAAGCTATTAGAACTGAATTCCTCTAACTAGACCAAGCCCCGCAGGTCACCAACCCAAGAATATTTCCACTAAAACATCTGTAGGGCTTCACCACTTAATAGGTACCCAAAGAACTAATCATATCATACTAGTCCATCCTACTACCCAATTGTCCTATTTTCTCCGAGTTTCTTCTGAATTACCCTCAAGTTGACACTTCTCCCTATCAGAACTCCACGGTCCTTACCCAAAGCTCACTACAAGACATCCTAATATAAAATCACACCGCCCTAAGGCCCATAAGCTATTGTATTCCTCTTAAACACCTTCATAAATATCACAACCGTAACACTCACTCTAAAAATACTGTATGTGAATTTAAAATTGTTCTTATTACCTTTCTTATACTAAAATGTAGAATCTGTAGTCAAGCAGAATTACCGCAAGTCCCGACGCCATTAAATATAAATCTCAGATTCTATCCATACACAAATCCGAAAAAATTCTCGATTGTTATATATAAATCTCAAACCCATTAGAACCTTCTCGGGAGTCACTCACTTTACTCAAATCTAAATTGTACTGCCCAAACAGGCTGAAAGACATGTGTCCCATTAGCACAACGACACTCAAAGAGGTAACTCTGCCTTAACACCACCGATCAAATTCGTACTCCGTGTGCACTACATCACTTACAAACAATAACTCACTCATCCTATGATTTTCATATACTCGTAAAGCGCAACATAACCCGTATTTAGGAATTTCAGTACTCGAGTCATCCTCGATCTTAACCTCTGAAAGTCATAACTAATTCACAAGTATGCCTCAGACCAAAACTAAAATTTAACATATAACCATGATTGAATTGTGAATAGCAAGCTCAACTTGGCTCAAAGCCATAAATTAAAACACTCGATAACTCAAAATACTTGTACTCTATTACTGCCATAATAATACCGCAGTCAGTTTAACGAAAATTCTTCTCAAACTCATGCAACGCCAACCATAAAAATACCTCAATAATTTGCTAAGCTCGCATGCATCCTCTTGACACTCAAGCCAACTTTCTCAACCATATTCAAATTCAAATCTCAACACATACGCACCGCTGGCAGAAAATAAACTCTCCACTCAATATTATAAGGAACATATCTACGTAGATTACTCCACAAGGGATAACCCACCTGCTTAGCCTCAAATTAGCATCTTGTTATACCCTTTCGCAGTCGCAATTATTATGCAATCACTTAATTTTTACGAGTCCAAACTCATTAACAAGACATGAGAATTTAATTTGTCCCAAAATTTTACAACGTGAAAGGTCCTTCCACTACAAAAAGGGTAAAATAGCGGCAGTTAATTAGCGGCGGTCATCGGTAACTCTCGCAAATGGTACCAAATTGTGGGGCTTTCTCTAGCGGACGCAATTATTTATAATTTGCGAGCTCTAGAACCTCTACTACATTAAAAGAAAAAGAGCGCCAAACTTCTTATTTTTCCCACTATATTTTTTTTTTCCCTCATTTTTTTCTCCCCCAAAACCTTTTGACCTTATTACCCAAAAAGGCATCCCAGACTCGTCTCTCTCTCTCTCTAGTCTCCCCGCCTCTCTTACAGTACTGAAAGAGTGTAGCAGTCAAGTTCTCCCAATCACAATAATTTTTTCTTCAATTTATTTGCAATTTGTCTTTCATCTTCTCCAATTTTGGTTTTGTGTAACCTGGTATTTTTGTATTTTGTAAACTGCATTTGGGGTTTCACTTTGTTTTTACGTTATTTTGAGTATTGTCGGTTGGATTTGAGGTTTCTCTATTTATTTGGAGTTGTTTTGGTTTATTTGGGGTTTCTATGTTGATTTTATGCAATTTATTAGCTTGATTTCTCAATATACCTAGAATTTTCTGGCATGCAATCGGCTTTATTGCCTCAATATCGTAATGCATTTTTGTTTTCTGTTTCTTTTTTTCATGTTCTATAATGTAAAAACAATTCACTAATAAATTGATCAGTCTTTGTATTTTTCAGTTTGGGTAAGCTTTTTCTCCATTATTTTTTTAATTACTGCACCGGTAGCCTAAATTTTAACTTTCATTGTACTTGATTCTTACATGCATGTTTATGGTAGATACCTAGGCACATGTATGTATAATTTTAATTTTGTGATGATGCTCTATTTTTTTCACTTTGTTAATTAGTGAAGTGGCATATTTTTGTATAAACTGATAATGAAGTTTTACTGTTTGTCTTTCTTGGTTTTAGCTAGATATTTTTTTGCGTTACTATATTATTACTTGTTAAGATTTTAAATTCTTACTCGTCGAGAAATCTGTCTAATTATGCTATTGATATTAAAGTTTTATTTCAGGAAAAATATGAATATTTATCTAAGCTATGTAATTGATTAGAATATGATAACATCTATTTGAACTCTATTAATCTTATCATGCTTGATTTCTTTTCTTTTCACCGCATCCAGAAAATGATTGATTGTTTTCTTGTAAATTTTTGTGTTTCTATTATTATTTGTATTTGTCATTTAATTTACTAATTGCATCGACGAGCTTGTTGTTTAATACAAAAGGCTTGTTGTAATGTAGTCAATTAAGAAAAAATAAAGTAGCATGTTGTAGCATTCTCAGTCGGTCTTATCATGCTAGATAATTAGTCGAACATTACCTTTACTTTTTATTGTGTTATAAAGTGTTAAAACATATCTCTAATCTTATAGCTTTGAAAATCTTGTAGGTGATATTGTTTCACACTAATCTATCTTTTCAATGGATAAGTCTTGGATTAGAATGTCAAGGAACATACTAGAATATTTGATTGGTTTGAATCAATTTCTAGAATTTGCATTTAAGAATGGAGCTATAAGATATAGAATAAAATGTACATATCCTAAATGTGGTTTTAGAAAGTTCCAGACTAAAGATATAGTATTTAATCATTTGGTCTGCAAACCATTCCCTCAAAATTATGTCACTTGGGTTATGCATGGGGAAATGAATGTGGTACACAGTTCTAAAAATATAGAGGTTACCCATGATACAATACCTCTTGAAAATCCTATAGAATTATTGATTAATGAAGAATTTGGGGGCTTAAGACATGAGAGAGTTGATGTAGGTCTGTCACAAGTAGTGGGAGTAGAAGAAATGTTAAACGAAATGCAAGCTTCATATAACAAGGATTTCTTTTGACTTGCTTAGAGATAAAAATCAAGAACTGTATGAAGGGTCCAAGTACTCAAAGTTAGAGTTTTTGTTAAAGTTATATCACATAAAGTATTTTTCTGGGTTAAGTGACAAGGGAATGACTATGATACTAGATCTACTTAGGGATGCATTTAAATTTGCAAAAATTCCTAATTCTTTTTATGAGGCCAAGAATACCATCAATAAGTTGTGTCTTGATTATGATAAGATCGATGCTTGTCCGAGTGACTGCATGTTGTACTGGGAAGATGATATTTATGAGGAATATATAAGTATTGTCACACTTCTAGGTGGAAGCCTGATAAGAAAAGCAACAAAATTTTTGCATCTGCTACAAGTAAGAAGAAGCAGTCTGCTACAACTAAGAAGCAAAAGAAAAAGCATGCAAAAGTTTTGCGTTACTTATGGAGAGAAAAAGTCGTTATGAAGAGTCACTTGCACGACTTTATGTTTATAATTCTATTTGGAAAAAGTGGAGTGTAAATAGGCTAAACTTGTGGAGAGCATTCTATGATCCACTCAAAAGTAAAGCTCAGATTATGGAAAATACTTCGGTTGGGATTCCACGGGATAAGTGGACTTTATTTGTTGAATACCATTTTAAAAAACAACTTTGGTATTTATTTTATTACTTCAACTAGTATGTTTGATTGTATTTAGTTATTTGTGTGATTGACTTTCAAGTATTTGTTTTTAAGGAAATGCGCAAAAGGAATACTGAAATTCGAAAGAAACAAACATTTACACATACATGTGGCTCCAAACCTAACTCCAAAAGAAGGTCTGAAATAGTGAAAGATGTTAATTCATGTCATTTTACTTTAATTATTAAACTAACTTATGTAACTATTCCTAATAGTTAAGTTATTCGGTTGGTTAATTTATTTATAGATAGATGACACTGGACGAAGTCCTGTACAAGCACAACTTTATCTTGATACTCATAAGAAACAAGATGGAACAGATGTGAATGAGGCGGCAAAGGAGATATGTGTAAGTTTCTTCTTTATCTTTGTGATTGTTGAAGGTTATTTTTCCTTTTTGGGTATGAAATCTAATATATGTATCTGTCTGATTCATTGTTATTGTGCGTGTCAAAAAGAATCAAATTGTGTTTTAAATTGGTCGCAAATACAACACAACTTGCATATTCAGAATTTGAATTTTATGGCTCCAGTTCAAAAGTCTACCACAACTTATTAGATTTACACAATTCAAAATTGAGCTTGCTTTGAGCCAAAGCACGGTGGATGAGTTTGAAGTTTCGCAGAATGATGTTATTGGTAAAGTGCTAGGAAAAGAGCACTCTGGAAGGGTAAAGTGCTTTGGATTAGGAGTTGTCCCCGGAAATATTTTTAAACATGCAAGACCTCTTTTTGGTGGTATGAATGCTTCAAGTAGTGATGCTTCATGTTTGAACCATTGCCAAGAGAACTACAATAAATTGTTGAATGCTCATAACCAAAGCTAATAGAACTACAAAGAAATAGTGAATTCTCACAAACAAATGATGAATACTTTCAAGACATGTATGATAATGAAAAAAGGGACAATACCAGAACAATTTGTGAGGTTATTTGCTTCTCCTCCTACAACGGTAAATAAACTTCGTATTTTTTTTTTCAACTGATATTATCTACATCAGGAGCAACTCATATAAAAAGAACTACAGATCTTCTTTCTCCGGTCTTCTTTAGTGGATCGATTGTACTTTATTCCTGTTGACACTTTCTTGTTTCTAGGATTATAGTTATGTATGTGTACTGCTAAATTCTTAATATCGTGTGTTTTAAAATTTTGACTAGAGAATAAAGCTTGAAATTGGTAAAGACCAGGTTTTTATTCAAGAAATAGCTCAAGTAATAATTAATGTTCAAAAGATATTATTGTTTTATTTTGTTTGAAGCCAAGAGATGCAGCTAGTGGATCCCTATCACTCATGGACGCAAGAAGATCATCTGATGGCAGCAATCCAAGTGACAACAATTGAAGTTCTTTGTAATTGAATTAGATAATTAATTATGACAATATAATTATATGGTTGGAGCGGATGTTAGAATGGCTAGGGTGAATGTTTTATGTTAAACTTTTGTTTGAAAACTACTGAATTACTTTATATATGAAAGTTATACTTTTGTGATGCTAAATATGTTGATATTTCTAAGTATATATATATATATATATATATCCTTTTTGGTTAGATTATGATGCGTACAGGTTCATAAGTAGATAATATTCAAAGTTCAATATTTGAAAAAAATGCAGTAAAATGAAATTAATACTTTCAATGAATTGTGTGGGTTTTGACCGCCAGTAATTTTTGTATTGTTGAATAATTATTTCCTATGTTGCATAGGTTCAGAATGTCGGAACTTTTAAAAAATATAATTTTTTAATAATTTAATAATCAATTTACGGGGGTTGAACTGCCCCAAATTAACTGCTGCTAATTAATTACGGTCGTCGTGGCAGCGGTCGCGGCAGAACTACTACAAATTGATTGTGGCAAGCCTTCCTGCAGGAGTTTTGTGAACCGCTGTAACCCTATTAACTGCTTCCTCCGTATCTTTTTCTGCTATTGTGACTTGCCGAGAGGCTTCATTTTAATTTTTGGAAGTATTTGGGACACTTAGTCCCTAAATGGAGGTTTAAGCCTTAGAATTGGCACCGTAGTCGGAACTGTGTGAAGACAACTCTGGCTTGCCTAGCAAGTAAAATGTTAGGTTCCATCAAGGTCCCGACGATGGAAATTCTAGGTCGGACAGTTGGTATCAGAGAACTAGGTTACATAGGTCTCACGAGTCACGAGCAAACTTAGTAGAGTCTAGAGGATCGGTATGGAGACATCTGTACTTATCTTTCGGAGGCTATGGGGTTAAGAACAGTTTCACTTCTATTCTTCTTTGTCGTGCGATTTTTATTCTATCATTATTGATTGGACCCTTCTATTTTATTCTCTCGCAGATGGCGAGAATGCGTACCGCATCTTCAGTTGAGCAGCAACCAGAGCCCCCAGTGGCAACTCCTACGAGGGGCAGTGGTCGAGGCTGAAGTCTTGCCAGAGGCTGAGGCTGAGGCAGGGGTAGAGCTTAGCCCAGAGCTCGAGCAGCAGCACCAGCGGTGGAGCCTCAGTTAGAGTTTGATGAGAAGGTTCCAGCCCAGGTTGTGCCTGTCAGACCAGCTCAGGTTCCGGAGGGGTTCATTGCCACCCCAGTGCTTCAGGATGCTTTGGTCCATTTGGTGGGCCTTATGGAGAGTGTGGCCCAGACTGGCGCATTCCCCATGGCACTAGCCGTCTCTCGGGCTGGAGGTGGAGCACAGACTCCTACTACTCCCGATACGGAGCATATGGCTCCCCAATATCATACTCCAACAGCTCATCTAGTCGGAGTAATTCAGTCGGTTGTTGCAGCACAGACCGGTGATGGGTCAACTATGTCTTCTGAGGCTTTGTGGAGATTGGACAGGTTTACCAAGCTCTTCCCAGTTCACTTCAGTGGTGCTACTTCAGAGGATCCCCAGGAGTATCTTGACAGCTGTCACGAGGTGCTACGGAACATTGGTATAGTGGAGACCAATGGGATCGACTTTGCTGCATTCTAGATGTTTGGTTCCGCCAAGAAATGGTGGAGGGATTATTTGTTGACCAGACAAGTTGGGTCTCCTGCTCTTACTTGGGACCAGTTCTCTCAGCTCTTCCTAGAGAAGTTTCTGCCTATCACATTGAGAGAGGAGCATTACCATCAGTTCAAGCGTCTCCAACAAGGCAGTATGGCTGTTACTCAGTATGAAACCAGTTTTGTGGATTTGGCCTGTCATGCTCTTCTTCTGCTTCCTACTGAGAGAGAGTGAGGGTGAGAAGGTTTATTGATGAACTCACTCTGCCTATCAGATTGCAGATGGCTAAGGAGACTGGGAGTGAGATTTCTTTTCAGGTGGCTGCCAATGTCGCCAGGCGAGTCAAGATGGTTCTTGCACAGGGAGGTCAGGGGTCTGACAAGAGACCTCGTCATTCCGGTTGGTTCAGTGGTGCCTCATCTGGAGGCAGGGGTACTTTTGGTAGAGTCCATACTCCCAGGTCGTTTCATTCAGCGGTTTAGGCATCCCATAGTTCTTTAGGGAGTCGTGGTCCTTATGTGCCTCATTCTGGACAGACATCTTACATTGCATCACCAGCTCATATCAGTGCACCTCATATTCAGAGTTACTACCGTGGTCATCCAGCCCGTTCAGGTCAGTCTCAGTTTCCGAAGCCACAGTACCAGGATGAATGCTTTGAGTGTGGTGGTTATGGTCATATCAGGAGGACTTGTCCGAGGTTATTGGGTGGCACGCCACAGCACAGTTCTCGTGCCATGGTTCCGGCACCAGTTACTGCACCACCTGCTTAGCCAGCCAGAGGCAGGGGTCAGGCAGCCAGAGGTAGAGGCCAGACTGTTAGAGGTAGAGGTCAGGCTGTTAGAGGTGAAGGTCAGGCCGTTAGAGGTTGAGGCTATCCAGCTAGAGGTCATCCCCGAGACGTAGTTCAGGGTGGTGGGACCCAGCCCCGATGTTATGCTTTCTTAGCCGGGCCTGAGGTAGAGTCATCTGATGATGTTATCACAAGTACTATTTCAGTTTGCAGTAGAGGTGCTTCAGTTCTATTTGATTCGGGTTCTACTTACTCCTATGTGTCATCCTATTTTGCTTCATTGTTAGTAAATTTCACGGTTCTAATAGACTACCTAATTATATTCCCTGTGGGTAGGTTTAATACGATATCGAGCTCGGACCCCTTCACGTTGGAGGCACTGTCCGCGAATAGGGTCCAGATCCCCAAAGTAGTCCCCGGGTTAGCAGTAGTTCCCTTTCGACTTCGGGTATTAAGGTCTTCGTAAAGTTAGCCACAAAGTCAACCAAAATATGAGATTTTATGGCGGTTCGGGCTCGATACTCGATATCGGCCCGAGAGCTCGGACTTACGCATGATATTCATCAGTGAGTAAGAGGTCACGAAACATATAGGGTGATATTCAAAGTACGGCTTTAGCTTCCTGAAAGCGTTTAGCAAAGAGAGCGCTAATATTTCCAGGTGAGGATACCTTGATTCGGCCTCACCTAAAGTTCTACTAACATAGTAAATAGGAAATTGACTTACCACCACCTCGGAAACTGCTAAGTAGAGGTACAGTTGCTCATATGCCTTCAAAGTGTGCAGCAGGGGGGACTCGATAGGTACCGTTTGAGTTCCTCCAAAGCTTGTTGGCATTCTGGGGTCTAGGAAAAGTTATTCTTCTTCTTTAATATCATCAGACCTCGACTATTGGGCCATCGATCTCCTCTCTTATCATTCCTTGTGGGGTGACGCTCGGACCCATTTCCTCTTCGGTTCGCGTTGTATGGTTGGTACCAATCCCGGACCGGTCTTGGCTTATGATCAACGAATATCTTAGACCTACCATCAGGCCTGATGGGGTAAACATACCGAGAAGGAGCTCCGAGTTGGTCGTCCTTGACCCTGATCTTTGAATGGTACCTTTTGTGGATGTCGGCTCAGGTCACCGTCGGGTACTCTACCAAATTTCGTTTTAGCTATTGAGAGGCCAAGGAAATTCGGGCGTTAAGCCCCTAAGTGAATGCCTGAACGGCCCAATCATCTGCAACCGAAGGCAGGTCCATCCGTTCTATATGGAACCTTGACACAAACTCCCTAAGCATCTTGTTGTCTCTTTGTTTAACCTTAAAAAGATCTGACTTCCTAGTCTTGACCTTAATGGGCCCGGCATGGGCTTTTACAAAATCATCTGCAAGTATAGCAAATGAGTTAATGGAATTTAGGGGTAAGTTATGGTACCATATCATTGCTCCTTTGGACTAAGTCTCCCCAAACTTCTTCAGTAACACCGACTCGATTTCATCGCCTTCCAAGTCGTTCCCCTTTATTGTGCACGTATAGGAGTTCACATGCCCATTCGGATCTGTGGTTCTGTTATATTTGGGGATATCGGGCATACGAAACCTCTATGGAATCGGCTCCGGTGTTGCGCTCGGAGGAAAAGGCTTCTGGATACATTTCTTGGAATCCGGCTACTTCAATATCGGGGGTGCTCTCAGGATTTAATCGAACCTGGAATTGTATGTTTCCATCTTCTTGTCATTAGCCTTAGTTTTCTTCTCACCTGACGTCACCCGATTCGTTAATACTTCAAGCATTCATTATCTCGGGATTGACCCCGGGCTCGGCTTCACCCGGTCTCTCGGTGATTTGTTCCTTTCTTCGGGTGCTTTTCCCGGATTGTTCGGGATCGACCTTGTTGGGGGTGTGGCTTTGATTTTGCAACTACGTTATTGTCGCATGTCGAGCCTGCAATATTTCGAAGATTAGCCATAGGCTTACCCCATCACCTTCGCCTTTGGGCACTGTTGGTCGGGTTCCCCCGCGAACACAGTTTTCGGGATAAGTTGGAAAATTGACATCGATGGTCACATGGGAGTTAGCATCGACCGGATCGGTAACTAGGACACCATTGGGATCAGCAGGAGGCACCTCGTTGCTAGGTACCAAATTATTATTTTTGCCATGATGGCCAGACTCAGCGTCAACGTTCAAGTGGGAAGACTGAGAGTTGGACATTCTCGGGCTGACCTGAAATTAAACCTTTAAAGAACAAGCGTAAAATATGGTGTGTTATGGAGATTCGTATCAAATCACCACTATTATCCTTAGCCCCACGGTGGGCGCCAAACTGTTTACCCTTAAATTGGATAACAATTAAATTTGTACGCGCTTTTAAGGATATGTGGTTTGATTCAACACAAATAATTAATTATATAAGATAAATAAATTAAAGACGAATTAAACGATCAAACCAATTGTGACATTGTAGGCAAGCCTGGACTTAGATCAAACAATGACCTCGTCCTCGATCGGATCCTCGATTCGAGCTCAGTCGTGAATGAAGAACAGGTTAAGTGAACAAGAACTTTAACAGTAGCTAAAAGGCAGAAAATGAATTTGTAGTGCTTTGAGTTACAAAAGAAAAACTTCCCCTTAATATAGTAGGAGAGTTTCATCCCTAGTATAAATCTAAAAAGGGTAAAAAGCTTCCCTTCTCTTTAATTACTGATCTGTAACCGACATAGAATTAGATTTGCGCTGTGATATCCGGTTGGGTGTGAATATCACGGCCCTCTATTCGTCATGTGTAACCGTTAACCGTATTTTTCGAGGTCTTAGAATTCGCCCTGGATTCGGGGTGTGTCGCTTTATCAGGCCCGATGATGAGCTAATCGTTCATCTTTCATGGATCTCGATACGAAGAGCTCCTTGCCTCGATTTTAATCTCGTGCGTCCATGCCCTTCTTTTGTTTCCTTCACCGGTAAATCGGAGTATGCATTATCCCCGATTTTAACCGTACATAATTTGTATATAAACTGTGAATCAAGTATTGCTATTGTTATATGTCATAAGTTAGTTCAAAGAACTGAACCTCTGAGTATTTATGAAACTCTCATTATATCCGCTAATTTAGATAAAAACATTTCTACTATATAGAAATGAGAAGTTGGTCGACCAAGGGCAAAACTGTCTTTTCGCTCCGTCATTTACTACATGCTCGACATAATTCCAGAAGCATTATGTTCCATTGCCTTCTTTCCACTTTTCTTAGTTGCTCTCACTCTCTCTTGTCTTCTTCTCAGAAAGTGTAAAGATCTTTCTTGCAAGCAAAATTGAATTGCCGTTTGTAGGCGTCGACAAATCCCTAGACTAGCGACTTCATGATTTTTCTCCGGTGGTTGAGGACCTTTCTAAAGGTTGAAAAGCAATCAAACTGTTAAATATCAATGGTAAAAGATGTAGTTTTCTCCTTAAATTTCAATCTTTTTCCTTGCTTTATAGTTGTTCATAGATTCTTATAAGCAATTTATGATGGGAATATACAATTTATGATGGGATTTTTAATGGGTTTTCACAAAATCGGTTTTGGGGATTATATTATATTTTATTTAGAAATTGGGCCTTTTTCTTTTGAGTTCCTGAATAAGCTATGTTTCTACATTAGATGTGTATTGCTCTTACAGGTGACTGTGCATTTGATACTCTAGTAATTGTGACTCCAGAAAATAAGCCCTCAACTCTAATGCCCTCTATGGTATCTCTTCACTATCTCTGTGACAACATATCTCTGACTTTTTTTGAGGACTGTATTTTGTATTCTTCTCTCTTTATTTTTTTTTAAAATTTTTAGAATTTTGTTGGTGATTATGAAGAGCTTATTTGGGCTCTCTTTTTGGCAACATGAGATTCCATATAACTACTCTTATTAATATGAAAAGATAAAAGAAACAATAATCTTTGCCATCGCTGATAAGTTGCAAGTAATGAATGGTATATTAAGAGCAATTTTATAATATTTATATAACTCTTGGAGTTTATATTTACACTTCTTGAGATTGAAGTTAATAGTATAAGAAATATTCTATGAGAGCTATATTGAATACTAACTGTTAGAAGTTAAAAAGATTCCATTTTGAGAACTATAGTGAATTAACTGTTAAAAGTTGAAAAGATTCCATTTTGGATAACTCACCATTCACATGATATTATAAGTCAATTGAAGTATGCATTTCTGATATCAAATCTGTAATAGCTAGCTAAAGAAACAAAGACTAATCGTAGGATAAGAAAAAGCTTTCAATTTGCTGTAACTTTGATGGGCCCAAAAGCAAATAAGTTAGGTGAATCTTGCGAGTTCTTCTGCTCCGCATCAAAGTTTGTTTGTCTTGATAATTTATTTATGGTTATGAAAATTGAAAATTGAAAAACTAGACATAAGTAATTTTCGAAGGTCGGTAGTGCTCAGTCTCTTCGTTCGTAGGCTTGAATCACATTATTGTAAACTAGCTTTGTTAGAAGATATCACAATCACTACCACATGTAAATATGCTTCACATTTCTGGTATATCAATTAATTTGGTTCAACTAAGATAATGAACCAGTGAATGGTCACTGAGCAAGTATGAATGCCATTTAGTACTAAGATCTCCCCGTACGCTATTTGCAATCTCTTTACCTTAAAAATGATTATATAAATATATGAGATTTCACTGTAATAAAAAGTTTCTCTTTTTGGTACAAAGCAGAATATGTCTTATATGAATCAGTACATTAAGATGTAGCTTAATTATTAACTATCTTCTAATGCCCAATGCCTTTTGAACTGGAAACGACTGAACAAGCATTTTAAAATGCTACTAACGACCTACCAAAGGTGACTGACGAGGTTTCATGCTTAGTTTTTGTGATGTTATATAATTCTATCATTATTTGCACATTTCTTAGTTGTTCAAATTTTCAGTACCAATATCAGCAAGTGTGGTGGAGTTGATAATTTATTTTCTGGGTCTTAGATCTTTTGCTTGAATATGCCTAGGCTCCTTCAGATGATGTAGTTAAAATGGCGGTGGATAAGTTGTTGGTATAGTGGTTGATGCAAAAAGTAATTATAAAATGAATAAACAATTCTTAGGTAGTAATTATAGCTTGGTTAATTGGCTTGGAATGTTTGAACTGTCAACGTTGTGATGTAGGCTCTGCAGTGTGATTAACAAATGCCGTTTTTCAAAGTTGTAAAGCATATATTCATTTCAATATTGTCACGATAAACCTGGTTGCTTGAAGGCACATAAGCTGAATCTATATAGACGACGATATTTCCAAAAATGCAAATGGAGACACTGAAAATATTTGATGATGTAAATATGGGTATAGGAATTTTAGTTTTAGTTGTATATGTTAAGAATTAATTGCTTTTTTATAAACAATTAACATTAACTTTCAGTTTTTTCTCTAACATAATGGTAATTATCATGATGTTGGCATATAATAGGCTTAGTAGACTGTCGACAAGATGCACTCCTAGGTGATGGTAAGACTATACTGCATGCACAACTCTGTGTGCAAAATTTTCTTTAAACAAATCTTATGTATGCTCAAGAAGGTATCTATGGAAGATAATTCTTTACAATGCAACATGGAGGTAAGAGATTGAGACTCTTTAAAACTATTAAACTATAGACACAGAGCACTGCGAGGGGAATGATTAGCTAACATGATTAGAATAACTCTCGATATGGCTGAAAACATGTATAGTGCACATCTTTGTTCGTCTTAATATTGAAAAAAGAGTGTCATCGTGTAAGTATGTTCTTTATGTTATAAAATAAAAGAATCTTAGTAAAACATGAACAAGACATGTTGTTATGAAATAAAAGCAATTTAGTAAAACATGAACAAGAAATGGAGATAGAGAGAAGGAAGAGATTTTCTTCTTCAATTGTGTGTATTTTCTTATCTATTACAAGGCCTTTATATAGGCATGAAAAGTGAAGAAAAATATGTCATTGAATATGTCATTAAGTATAGAAATATGTCATTGAATATGCCATTAACCATTTGAGAAGATCATGGAGGAAGAGTAGACATCCACCATAATTTAATTTTTCTTATAACACTCCCCCTTGGATGTCCATAGATAATGTGCCTCGTTAAAACCTTATTAGGAAAAAACCCTATGGGAAAAAAATCTTAATGAAGGAAAAAGAGTACACATGTTTAGAAATACGCCTTTTGGTTGCCTCGTTAAAAATCTTGCAAGGAAAACCCAGTGGGACAAAACCTTGTAAGGGAAAAAGAGTACAACGCGTATTAACTCCCCCTGATGAGAGCATCAATTCACATCCTTGAGCCTTCGTATCCTAATCTTGTACACTAATTTCTTGAAGGTTGACGTCGGTAGAGATTTGGTGAACATATCAGCCATATTATCACTTGAACGGATCTGTTGCACATTGATATCACCATTCTTTTGAAGATCATGTGTGAAAAATAACTTTGGTAAAATTTGTTTTGTCCTATCCCCTTTATGAATCCTCCCTTCAATTGGGCTATGCATGCTGCATTGTCTTCATACAAAATTGTGGGTAGTTTGTCACACTTCAAACCATATTTATCTCAAATAAGATGTATTATAGACCTCAACCATACACATTCTCGACTTGCTTCATGAATAACAATTATCTCAGCATGATTAAATGAAGTAGTCACGATTGATTGCTTAGTCGATCGCCAAGATATGGCAGTGTCTCTATATGTAAACACATAGCATGTTTGAGATCGAGCCTTGTGTGGGTCATATAAATACCGAGCATCGGCATAACCAACAAGATCGGGACTGAAATCATTGTCATAAAATAATCTCATATCGGTAGTCCCTTTTAGATACCGCAATATGTGTTTGATTCCATTCCAATGTCTCCTTGTAGGAGCAGAGCTATATCTTGTTAAGACATTAACTGGAAAAGTTATGTCAGACCTTGTAATGTTAACAAGATACATTAGTGCACCAATTGCACTAAGATATGGTACTTCGGGACCAAGAAGCTCTTTATTATTTTCATGATGTCGGAATGGATGTGCTTTATATATAATCGCTTTAAAATCATTTTAGTATATGCTGATTGATGGATAAAAATTTTATCTTTCATATACTTAATTTGTAGACCAAGACAAAATTTTGTCTTTCCAAGATCTTTCATTTCAAATTCTTTCTTTAAATAGTCTACTGCTTTAGGAAGCTCCCTAGGAGTTCCAATGATATTTAAATCATCAACATACACAGTGATTATAACAAATTTAGATCCAGATCTTTTTATAAAGACACAAGGACAAATTGAATAATTCTTGTACCCTTCTTTCAACAGGTACTCACTCAGGTGATTATACCACATGTGCCCTAATTGTTTCAATCCGTATAAGGATTTTTGAAGCTTTATTTAATAAATTACTTGGAAACCTTAATATGCTTCAGAACAATTTAAATCCTTCAATGATTTCCATTATACACATATCACGTTTTTCTTGTATTGCCAGATTAAAACCTGAAATGGCGACATCCACCACAGGAGAACATGTCTCTATATAATCAATGCCAGGATATTTGCAAATCTTCTTGTGACACAAGTCGTCTTTATATCTATCGACTTGATCTTCTTCTTCTTTTTTTTTTCGCGACAAGAACATATTTATACCTCAACTGGCTTTATACTTTCAGGTGTTGGGACTATCCGTCCAACTTCATATTTTTCATGTGAAATCAATTTTCATTGCGTATTTTTCATTTGGCCAATTATTTATCTGTCCAAATTTCATGACAGATTTGAGCTCAAGATCCTCGTCAATATTAATAATATTGAGCGCTACATTATATTAACAATATCGTCGACGATCATTATATATCGGTTTTACTATTATTCAATAAAGACATAACTTATTGAGATCTCTTTATCTTATTATTTTCAGGTACCTGAGCCTCTCCCATGAGGTCTTATGAAGTGTTATGTCATGGTGCTCTTCTAGAGCACTTGCCTCCTTATTATGACCATCTTGAACATTTGCTCCTCTCCTTCTTCAAGGAGTTTTATCTTTGGAACCGATTAGTCTATTATGCTTCATGCATGCCATAGACTCTATTCATTATGAACTTTATTTTATTTGGAGCATTAGCAGCTGAATATGACATTTAGTTTTGGGTCAGCAAATATGCTTGGCAATATTTTGCAAATGAATTATCACTTGAACTTCAAGTTCACATTTTCTTGTACGAGGATCTCGATGTACTCATAATAATTCATTACATGCATTACTTTTTCAGCTGCCCATTTTCTCCCCCTATTGTTGGGATTACCAACACATATCCCTAGCTTTATTTGGGGATCCATCTTTGTGCACTGTGGTGGAACAATTAAATCATATAGCACATTCATATTTCTAGATGGAAATTATTTGGTTCCTGACCCTGAACCGATTGTGATAGGGAGAACTTATCATAACTTGGCTAGATGCTTACAAGTGCTGTTGTATATTAAATAATACATCAAATACCAAATTTTATTTTGGCAATTTTATTCTCATAACCAATGGTTTAGATATAATTGGAGGCATACAATTTCTGCTAAACCAACTTGAATTTAAACCAGTATGATCAAGATAAATTATCATAATTTATATTCTGGAACTGTGCTCTAATAATTTTGAGCAATCAATCTTGCAAAAGCCAAACTATAAGTTGATAACAAATGCACATGTGACCATAAAATAGATGCATCTATTAAAATCATATAATAGTAAACGGTCCACATGGAAGGTGACTGGGCCCATATATTTATCACCTTTTATTCATTCCAGAAATCAAGGGATTCAATCCCTAACCTTAACTGGTATATCATGAGAATAAGCAGCACAGGAGAATTCTTGAAGAATCTTATATTTTTTAAATATATGCCAATGTAATTCTCAATTAATTTTTTTTTTTTTCGCATCATAATTGAACCGAGATGGTCAACCGGTCATGCCAACTAATATTTATTTCAGTAAACCTCTAGTTTACTTGTGGCTTGTGATTGCATCATCATGCTTATACTTGTGTAGAACAAATAAAAGAAAAGTCAGCTAACCTTTCATATTTACCTGGTATGATTATAGTAATATAAAGATATTCAATCTTCTTTTCATTTATAGTCTCAATATGTCAACCACTTTGGCTAATATATTTGTAAATCAAAATATTTCTTTTGAGACTTACTACAATATTAATGTTATGAACAATTTCATTCATTCGGGTAGTAACAAATTAGTTTCTCTGAAGATCTTAACAACTTTTGTACTACAAGATCTTTTGTCACACCATTCATATGGTAAATGTCTCATTCATGGAGAAAATATATCATAATAAATTGTCGTGGTCAAAATCATCATAATCAAAATTATTTCTTGCTTTAATTTTGCTTTTAATAACCTTTTATAAGGCACAACAAAATATATATATATATTTATTTTTTTTTGGCGTATCATATGTACGCGACCAATGATATATTCATGTAATCACACAATAATATTTATTCTCGTTGTTTCACTCAAACCTCCCTTAGAGGTGAGTTGTGTGGTATTCATCCAATCATGCATTGCATGTCTTTATTCATTACGTTTATCACATATTGCAACATTCACCTTTAGGAATGGGTATGCATTCTCAATGCCTATCACAAGTCACATTCTATTCAATGAATGGATCATAATCAGCGGCGTGCTTTATTATTTTTCATACTGATTTGATGGTAAACATTACCTTCACATTTTGAAGGACTATTTTGAGAACCCTTATTGTTCTCCTTTTATAATCACAGTGATGATTATTAATATTTTGATCTTTGGAACGCTCACGTTCATTGTTCAACCACTTGTCTTTATTTAGACTTATTGTGTCCCGCTACCAAATTCACTTCAAGAATGGAGCAAATTAAATGGGACAATCTTCATGCTTTTTCATGAAAAATATATTATTTTTCTTTAGTCATCATTATATCATCAATATGGTATAGTGAGACTCAAACCCAATGTCTTACCAATATAAAGGTATGTTACGCCACAATGAATTGAGACTCAAACCCAACTCTTATCATCATGGAGCATCAGGACTTGATCCTGATGTCTTACCCTCATGGTGCATTGCGACTTGAACTCATTGAAGTTGATATCATCAATAGCAAAGGATAAAATAATTTCAAATACAGAGAAAATGCTTACCTCTTGAGTTAAACTCTTCATAATGTCATTTGAATATAATTCTCAGCAATAGACTTTCAAATCAGCTAAGTAATTAGTGTCAGCTAGAATGAATAGCATTCTCTAAGTATTCACCTGATAGATCTTTGTTGGCTAGCTTCTTTAGCCTCTCTGAGTTTTTTCTTGTTAAATCTCTATTTCATATTCTTTTAATAAATATTAATCAAGATAAAGAATATATTTTCAGTTATGAAGAACTTGACAAATAGGCTAATCATAATTAATAGGTATGAAATTTAAGTTTTGCCGCAAGTCTTACTATAACATGTCCTTTCTAGTATCTTAAATAAAATAACAATAAAGGCTTTCATAGCCATATAACTTTGAACACTACTAAAATACTGCTACTCCAATATTACACAACAGATGAATTCCGAGCACTTAGATCAAGACTGAAGATTTACTTGCTAAGAAAGTGAATTGCCATCAAAGTTTTTTTTTTTTTTTTATCACATTGAGAATTCTTACAAGTCCAATATTGAATATCACATAAAGAATAAACTCAAATATAAAGAATAAGATATGAAGTATACATTTAGTTTTATGAATTTCACATCATCTCATTTACTTGTAACAGTTCAATTATTAAGAATTGAATACCTTCTCTAGTTAGGCTAGAGGTTTAGAAGTAAGTTGTTCATAGTGGCTGATTCCATAAACTAATTGCTAGACCAACTTTGCTTCAACATATGTATCAAAAAGGAAAATTGACTAACTCTGGTAGGAAGAAGATAAAATCTGATTAAAGCAGATAATCTCAGTTGGTTAGAGTATCGTGCTGATAACGTGTTATAAAATAAAAGAATCTTAGTAAAACATGAACAAGACATGTTGTTATGAAATAAAAGCAATTTAGTAAAACATGAACAAGAAATGGATATAGAGAGAAGGAAGAGATTTTCTTCTTCAATTGTGTGTATTTTCCTATCTATTACAAGGCCTTTATATAGGCATGAAAAGTGAAGAAAAATATGTCATTGAATATGTCATTAAGCATAGAAATATGTCATTGAATATGTCATTAACCATTTGAGAAGATCATGGAGGAAGAGTAGACATCCACCATAATTTAATTTTTCTTATAACACTTTAGTGTTATTACTTCACCTTATCCTGTTATGTGAAAAGTCGAAGGTAGGACTTATATTTTCATTAGAGTTAACATTGTAAAGTTTTTTATTGTCATATTCACTTCTGTCTTCTGAACAAGAAAGCCTAATCAAGAGAAATGTTCATTCAGTGAGGAAGGTAAAGCCTTCCATGGTGAACTTGAGCAATGAGAGATGGAAGTGATTGCTCAAGGTCTGTTTTGAGAAATGGAATAGAACAGTAGGGCCTTCCAGAACTACTTTTATCAAGAAACACATACCTAAATCATCAATAATTTAAATTGTGCATGTATCTTTAAAAGTGAAATTGACAATACTCTTGCAATACCTAATCCCAAGTGCCTTCTTATATACTAGATAACAATTTAAGTTAAGAAATAGATAACGAAAATAATTCTTTTCTATATAAAAATAAAAAATAAATGTACTAATGAACAAGAGCCAATATAAATTATTGGTCTTATACTTTTCATTTCAATTTGTTGGGCTCGTGCTAGCACGGCCATGATGTATCTAGTTATGTCAATAGAATTCAACTGTGTTAAAATCACATTAAATCCATTAATATGTTTTTTATAATGTCCATATTCTGTCATCTTCAAGTTGAACAATTGGCGCATCATTAGACTTTATTTAAAGCATATGGCTTTTCGCACATATTTGATAATTCCATAATCAGGTCCATGATGGTCTTCTCGTTAATAATGTTGTATGTTGCATTTCGTGTCAGCATCAACCGAATTACACCAAGAGATTAACCATCTAATAGACATCAATCCTCTTTGGTCATATTCTCCGATTTTACCCCAGTTAGGGCTCTGTGCAACTTTTTCTAGTATATATAGTCCTTTATCTATGCAACTTTTTCTAATACGTGTAGTCCTCTATCTACATGTTCTAGAATCTAAAATATTTGTCATTGAACTTGTCAATTTTAAACTTTACTTCTTTTGACGTCATTTCATAAAATGAATTATCTTATGTGAATAGTAACCATGAATACTACTGTATGTATGAACAATATCCGAACCATATAAGATAATCAACACTCACTATTGGTGAATAATACTTTTACTATTAATAAATAATATTTTCACTATTAAACAATACTTTCCCTTATTTTGATAGTGTTAGTATTGATTAATATTAGTTTTGCACTTTTCTTCTAAATAGTACACTGCAACAATATCCTTTGTCTACCAAAATTACATTGTTTGGGCTCTGATACTAGTTGTTAGGAAGCCATGCTAATTAAATTAGTATACTTCACATGAGAATATTTACGTGGTTCCATAATATTTTTCTATTTCACGATCACATAGAGAATAATTTTATTGTTGAAGTGAAAAAAGATGAAATTATGATAAAATAATTTACAAATGAGGGCATAAACTTATTTATAGATTTCAAAATGTCTTGTTGATGTAATCATGTATGTCATAGATTCATAATATTGAAATTCATAGATGAATTCTCTCGTCTGGTAAGCTACACATTATCTTTTTCTTTTTCTTTATAGACATTGTAAAATTATCATTTGTCTAAGTTTTTGCCTTTTTCACTTTTTGTTTTCTTTCTTTTGAATTTTTCACTTAAAGAGTTTGTTCCCATCAAGATGTATATAATTTTTAGGATATTTGATGCCTTTGGGCTCTTGTAATAGTTATCTATGCTTTAGATAGCTGTTGCATGATGGTATGAGAATGTTCGGTGTAACATATGCTTTATGGTTAATAGTGTTGTGACGATATAAGAATTCGCTCAACGAACGCCAAACTTGTTAGCCATCCAATTTTAGTTCTTGACAATTACTGGGGAGAATATAAATTCTCCACATAGGTTGAGAATGTATTAAGTTGTATTCTCAAGAATTGCTAACGTTTTTATTTTATGCTGAAGTAGTCATGGTGTCATTTTCTTTTGGTGTTTAAATATCTTCAAGTGTCATGTCACCTTTCGATCTTTGTGTGAAAGTAGCCTTAATGCCGTTTCATTTCGTGTTTGCAAACTCAATAATAATTGTCATGCCTTTCGTTGGAAATCACTCTTCATAATATACATTTAAGTGGTCAAACATATGACTGATATATCAATTCACGAAACCTAATATAATTCGTGTTCGACGGCCATTAGTTTTGAAGTAATTGCTTAATCTTTGAAAATAAAACTAATTAAACCTTTAATTTAAATTTAAAAATATAATAGTCGTAACTTCTAGCTTCTTAGTTTCAAAATTTATAATATCTGTTCAAATAATTTATATATATACATATAACTATTTGTTTGATCTAAAATATAGATCTTTGTTCAAATAGTTTAATTTATATAAAAGAGGGTTAATCTTAGCTAACAATAATATCCCTAAGATGGAGTTCTTGAAAAAACAACAAACACTATGTAGATATAGTCGGACAATAGCGGTATCATGCAATAAATATCCAAAGAAATCAAAGGCAACAGTGCAACATTCAATATCAATGAATAACAATAAATGACATTTAAGTAAATATAATGAATGAATCAATATAGCTTGTGTATATGAGACTAGGTGGGTAGGACATAAGGTCGCGAGATGTGGGCAGTTTCAAACTTTGGTATTCTGGGAGGGTGGGGGGCATGAACGGGGTAGGTATCTTGGTTGATAAGGATCTCCGGGAACTGGTAGTGGAGGTTAGGAGGGTGAATGACAGGCTGATGATTATTAAGCTAGTTGTTAGAGGTTTTACTCTGAACATAATCAGTGCATACGCACCCCAAGTAGGCTTGGATGAGGAAGTCAAGAAGTTTCTGAGAGGATTTGGATGAGATGGTGCGTGGTATCCCGCATGACGAGAAGATTTTCATGGGAGGATATTTCAACGGACACATTGGAGCGATGTATGGGAGGGAGGGGGAGGGGGCATGATGATGTACATGGTGGCTTTGATTTTGGAGATAGAAACGGAGGAGGAACGTCTCTTCTGGACATTTCTAGAGCATTTGATTTGGTGATAGCAAACTCGAGTTTCCCGAAAAAGAGGGAGCACTTGGTCACCTTCTGGAGTTCAGTGGCCGAGAATCGAATTGATTATTTACTCAACATGAAGTTTGATAGATGTCTTTGCACGGATTGCAAGGTCATACCGAGTGAGAACATCTCGACCCTTCACAGGCTCCTAGTCATGGACCTTGAGATCATGAGGAAGAGGAGGAAGAGGGCGATGTATAGCCAACATATGATCAAGTGGGGAGCCTTGACGGAAGCTAAAGCGCAGGAGTTGGGAGTCAAGATGGTGACTATGGAGGCTTTTAGGAGTAGTGGGAACACAAGCGCTATGTGGATCACGACTGCCCAGTACATTAGGAAAGCTGCGAGCGAGGTTTTAGGGGTCTCAAAGTGTTACTCTGGTAGTCACAAGGGAGACTGGTGGTGGAATGAAGAAGTGCAAGGAAAAGTGAAAACCAAGAAAGCAGCATATTTGAAACTAGTGGAAAGTGTAGAAGATGAGGAGAAGAGGGAGAATAGGGAGCATTATAAGTTGGCTAAAAAGGAGGCAAAGCTAGTAGTTACGGCGGCCAAGACTGCAACTTTTAGTCGTTTCTATGAGGAACGCGAGGGCCGAGGTGGGGATAAAAGGTTGTTCAGTTTAGCCAAGGCGCGAGAAAGAAAGGCGCGTGACTTGGACCAAGTGAAGTGCATCAAGAATGAAGAATGTAGAGTTTTGTTAGATGATGGGCTTATCCGTCGGAGATGGCGGGCCTACTTCCATAGTCTCTTGAATGAGGAGGGGGACAAGAGCATTGTTCTGGGTAATTTGGAACTCTCCGGGAGTCATTGTGACTTTGGGTATTATAGGCAGATTAGAGTTGATGAAGTTGAGGGGGCTATGCGTAAGATGAGTAGAGGCAAAGCGACCAGGTTTGAAATTGCGGTGGAGTTTTGGAAGAGTGCGGGCAAGGCAAGCTTGGAGTGGCTCACTAGATTATTTAATGTTATTTTTAGAACGAAAAAGATGCCCTAAGAGTAGAGGTGGAGCACGATGGTTCCTGTATACAAGAACAAGGTTGATAGCCAAAATTACAATAACTATCGGGGTATCAAGCTGCTTATCCATACTATAAAAGTGTGGGATGTAAGTACGTAATTTTTGACCCGTACATTAAAATTATATTTAGTAGTTTTGGTATTTTTAGAATATTTCTTTGAGTTTATATCTATAGGATTTCATTCTATTATTAATTTTAATTCTAGTTTTTAAAGCATAAAAATTGAAAACTACAAAAATAGCTTCATCCTATTATGCATTTTATTTTTTCTTAAAGTCATTAGTATTATTTCAAATCTATTATGGTTTAACATATTTATCTCTATATTTGTCTTAACATAATTTCTATGAAAAAAAAGAAAGAAAAACACAAAAATAGTCTTATTTTTACCTCAATGTATAATTTTAGTATTTTTGCAATTAGAACAATTTTATTTAATTAGCATGAATTAATAGTAGTAGTATTTTATTATTTTTAGAATTCTTGAGTCATAGTCCAAAAATTATCTAAGTTTTGATCTTTTTAGCCCAAATTGAGGCCCAAATTTCGAACAACCCAAGACCTATCAACCCAACCCACCAGACCCTTTTAATCTCAGCCTTCCATCCTTAACAATCCAATGGTACATATTAACTCCCACACCCTACATATAAGCTTCATCTCAGGGAGAACCATAGGAGCTTAAGGGAAGAAAAAGCTGCACAAGACTTCTTCTCCAACAAAATTCCAGCAACTTCTCTCCATGAAAACTGGCGTAAAACCAGTCCCTAGACAGTCCTATTTGTGACCTCCTCCTTCCTTTAAAATTATCACTTCAATCCTTGTGTCCTTCACCATAAAAATCGACACCAAACCCATTTAAAGTTGCAGAGTCATGTCAAGGTTTTGGAGTCAAAGTCGAGGTCGCTATCGAGCTTCGGTCTAAGGTTCTTCGTTGGTTTCTCTTTTGCAAACTTTGGAACCAATGTTGTCTACTTGATCGAGCTACAAAAAGAGAAAGAAATCATCACTTGAGGTTCATCTTCTTTTTCAGTTCTTTTAGTAATGCTTTAGTTTGTGTTTACAAAATTGTTGAATGAATATCCTGTTGCTATGTGTTTGAAATAATTCGTCCACTTGCTTAGATGATATTTATATTTTCTTTCATGTTTAATCCTTCTCAATTACCAGTTTCAATTTGTTTCTGTGGTGGTTGAATTGTTGGCCAAATAATAAATTTATTTATTAATTGATCTTGTGTTCTGGGTTTAGTTGAAGATTAGGAAAATAATTGGGTCGCACTGTTGGATAAGAATTTCAAATCGGATAAGGAAATTTGGACCTAAGCATTGGGCTAAGGTCAACGCCTCAATGGGAATTAAATGGGTACGAATGAATAGTGTTGGCGGTCAGATGATTTTCATGCTTTTGGGTTCAATAGTTGGGTTGTGAAGAAATGAGTAAAGCTGGCCCATTTTGTTTTTTATAAATTAATGGATCATCCGAATCCTTCTAGCTTAGTCAGATAATTGAACTTGCAAATAAATCCAATGGCTAATCTTACTCTTTATCCACAATCAATTTTCATAACTATCAACACCTTCACATAATACTTTATCTTTAGGAAAATAACTCATAAATACGTTAGTGTGCTTTAGGCACGTATTGATCAAATTATCGTGATTGTGTACACGTTCGCGTGACATAATTACGATTCCCAAAATTAAGCAAGATACACGTTCGCGCGACTTTGGCAAAATAATCTTAATAATAATAAAGTGTTATTAATTGTGTACACGTATGAGTGACATGATTTTGGACACATCAAATAAAAAGAGTACACGTGCGCGTGACTCATTTCAAGATACTTCCATAATTACGGATAATCAAGCAATTAAAAGCGGTAAAAAGGTAAATGCACATAACTTTTAAAATACGTAATAATCAATTACTAAGCCAAGTGTGGATTGTAGAGAGACCGTGCTAAAACTACGGAATCCGGGAATGCCTTACACTTTCTCCCGAATTAATAGAATTTCTTACCCGGTCTTATGATTTCGCGAATTTTAAAACAGAGTCAAACTTCCTCGATTTGGGATTTAAAATAAACCGGTGACTTGGGACACCATAAAATTATTCCAAGTGGCGACTCTGAAATTGAATAAATAATCTCATTTCGATTAACGTCACTTTAATTGGAAAAACTCTCTATCCCCTCGGAAAAAAAGGAGATGTGACAGCTCTAGCGACTCTGCTGGGGACAAGAACACAGAATCTCTGGTTCAAGGTTAAGAATTTGAGCTTATTAATGTGATCTATACTTGGGTTTCTTGATTGTTGATATTACTGCATTTGTGGGCCTAATGTGCTAATTGACGCTCATTTACCGCTTTGATATTATTTAAACTGTATTAAAACTGTCGTTTTGCGCCTCCAATTTGAGTCTTCTAAAAATAAAGTGCACACGTACGCGTGGCCCACTTTTCTGTTAGAGGTTGTATCAAATAGAACGAGGCTGGATCAGCAACTAGGCCAGGTAGACTTCCGTGCTCCCGGTACATTGCGCCCACCTCGGCTCGAGTTGTCCGCTTGGGTAAGCCATGTCTAGAACACACCCCCAAGTTTAAACCTAGAATAACATAGCCTAATGTCGGATCCCTAGTAGGAACGTTTGTTTGCATCACGTGCATTTGACTTTGGGGACTCAACACCGTGGTTGGATCCGTCTAGGACAGGTGCACCCAAATTAAAAGTCCATCCTGATGCATCTTACGTGCTACTTGCGCATTTGTTTGTTTCGGCTTGCATGTTGACTGGCTTCTAGAATAGGGAAAGAAAATAAAATAAAATAAAAAACAAGAGTGAGAGGTAGGTATTTGAAAATTTTCGAAACTTTGCCGAAATTTTGAAGAAAAAAAATGAGAAAGAAAATATGTCAATGTTTTCAAAACGTCATTTTCCCCATGTTCCGTCAAAACTGACAGAACTACGCAGGTCTGATTCTCACCGGATATGAGATACGTAGGCAAACCTCATCGGTTCTGCCCCACAATATTTTTTAAAAAAAACAAAAATAGTTTCCTTTACTTCTTTCTTTAGAAAGTCTTTCTTTTAGACCCCAATTTTTAAAAAAAATACAAAAATATTTTTTTTTAATTTCTTCTCAAAATCCAAAAATATTTTCATTCTTCTTTCGAAAATTGAAAAGAAAATTCAAGATTCAAAAATATTTTCTTTTTTCTTTAAATGTATTTCTTTCATAAATTAAAAATAAAAATCCAAAAATATTTCCTTTTTTCTTTTGAAGTTTTTTTATTCGAAATTTCAGAAAAAAGAGTAGAAATTAAAAAAAAAGAAAAATATTTTCTTTCTTCTTTAGAAGTCTTTCTTTTCAATAATTCTTAAAAAAAAAAAATCGAAATCCAAAAATATTTTCTTTCTTCTTTATTAGTCTTTCTTTCGAAAATTAAAAAAAAAAATCAAAATCCAAAAAAAAAGTTAGTTTATTTCCTTTATTTCTGATCTTCCCGAACTACGCAATATCTGATTCATGTTCCCACATGATACGTAGGCAGCCCACATCAGGCTCGATCGATCATTTTAAAAAAAAGTGTTAAAAATAAAATATAAAATGATGGTGATAATAATACGGACCGACTGAATCCATTCTAACGTGTCTCTTGTTTTGAATTGTAAAGAAAGGTTGAGGTGGTCAGTTTGTGGTAAGCTGACAACACAAGATCCAAGGAAATATGACAACTGACCTCGAAGTTGTTACCAGTGCTCAAGAGGCTAAGGGTCAGAGGGTTCAACAAGAGTCTAGTGTGGTTGAGGAAAATAGCGCACTGAAGCTGCAAATGAAAAACATGTCACAAAGAAACAATCATACAATGTAAGATGGAGATTTTAATACCAATTCTCTAGTAACAACCTTTCTAATTTTTACTAAAACCAGCCACTTCTTCCACATCAAAAAACTCATTCACAAAACCATGGCAAATTTTACCAATTCTTTCCACTGTGGAGCTCGCGTTTTTGCTCATTGTGGCATTATTTTACAACACTTGTGAAAAGAAAGAATGAGATAGGGTCGATATCTGCTAATTCAAACTCTCATGGGTAAAAGTATCATCAATCAAATGAGTTTTATTATTAAGAAAAAGGATTGTGATATGATATAACATGTCAAATGTATTGTATTTATTTTTTGAGTTAAACAATAATAGTTGGTGACTTTGCTGTTCTAAAAGAAACAAAGGTGACTTTGGTCGGATACTTCTATAAGTTATGTGACCATCTGGAAAATCTACTGAAACTTTCCTGCAGTATGAATATTCAATCACACATATATTTTGATATTTTAAAATTATATAATGAAACTTCTTATATTTTGAAAACCTACACAAAATGTCACGTAGGTTTTTAATTATGATCAGATATGAGTGATCGCGCTTAAGATATAGCGGATGTATATATCCGTTATCAAAATAAACTAAAAGAAATTAAAGAGAAATAAGCAAAAGAAGGATGATATCGAAAATGAGAAACTTTCTATGTTAAATATTACTCCATCCGCCTTGTTTTATATTACAACGTTTGATTGGGCACGAAATTTAAGAAATTAAAAATGATTTCTAACACATAAGTCAAATATATGCACACAAGTACTTGAAGTAGTCCTTTTAAGTGAGTGGTAGTGAGAATTTCAGATGTCTTTTTATTTTAACAAGTGATTGTGAGGGTTTGACTAAATTATATGCCATCAAGGGTAAAATGAGAACACTAAAACTAAATAACTTTTAAAAAGATAAAGGTGTCATTCTTTTTAGCACAAACAAATAAAAGAAAAAAAAAATTACATAAATTGGGATTAACTAGAGAGAATATAAGTTCTAAAAGAATAGAAATAACATACACGTATAATAATATGCAAAAAGAATCTGTCAATGGAAGTAAAACCAAGTAATTTGTTGTCATTTATCAAGTAATTGATAAAGATTATCAAGTAATTCCTAGTGTGACAAATTAATTGAGGGTTGTTGACTATTCTACTAGTGATGCCTACAATATTGTGTCTATTTTCCAATGCAGTTTGACTGTAGTTATAGAGAACTAAACTATTCAAATTAATGTCTCTACACATATTGTCTAATTAAATTGATCAATAGTTCCACAAAGACATGTCAGCATGATCAGCTTCTATTTCATATCCGTCTATAATACATTGAAGTGGAGGTAGCATTAGCCCTTCGGCCATATTCACAAGTAATCTCGGCATGCAGAAAAGTGCCTCCTCGTTCATAAACAACACATTATCACGCAATTCTGCAACCAACTCTTGTATTACTTGATCAACAATAATTTCCTTAAAGTTTTCTCTATGTGATTCTACAGGCCGAAATGCTTCGGCGGCTTCAACGGCCGCCTTCTGAATATCCTTGGCGGCTGCTGAAGTCGGGATGGGTAACCTCCAAGCCGAATCAGCAAAGTTCAAACATGCTGACCGGCTTCTTAGAGATATGGCCGCCACGTCATGAGCTCGAGCTGCCATTTCTGCAGTTGGGAAAGTGCCCAGCCAGATTCTTGATTTCTTATTGGGTTCTCTTACTTCACAAACCCACTTATTCGAATTTCTCCTCCTTATTCCCCTTTATACTGGATGTCGAGTTTCACGAAACTTCTTCCTACCCGCACGTTTCTTTGGATAGTTCGAAGCTAACATCACTTCTTCATCAGAATAATTAGGTGTACTCCCTGCGCTGCCACTATCAGACGAAGTTGAAGATTCAGCAGCTGGCAACAAAGAAGTTGACAGTGTAGGAATTAGTGGATCAAAATTGTAGTCTCCAAAAATATTCATTCTTGATCAGTGGAGAGTACGTACTCTTGAAAGTTGGAAGTTGGAAGTGTACTGAGTAAAGCTTTGAGAGTGGATGGTTCAGTTTAAGGTTTCCTTTTGAGTCAATAAATAACATTACGAAAAGCTATTTATAGTGATATATGATAAGTGAAGTGTTACATAGGAAAGAAAGCTTACGGTTTAGACACGAACACGGACTGTGTTAGCAGGAGACAGGCTGGGCATATATTCTTGAATTTTAAAAGGGCAAAAGTACTACTGGGACCTAGCTACTGTGATTTCTTCTTTGGGACAACTTATGGGGTCGTTTCCCACCTTCTTCTTACCATCCTTATTGGGGTACCATATAAAAAACCATAGGAATCATGTTGCATCTATTTTATTTTATACTAAATAATTAGTAGTAAATTTGAGTATAAAACATACTAATAACTGTCAAGTCAAAAGTTTGACTGAACATTAGTTCATCCGTGCCATTTATGCTAGCTACTCAGCTTGACTCGATATTAACTTTAAGAAAATAAAAAACCTTTGAAATATCTTAAACATATATATATTAAAATTTATAATCTTAAACATATTATAACATTTATGTCGGTATAAAAACTTCATATTAAGGAATCATTAATTTGATTCATGGGATAAGCAATAATAATCTCAAGATAAAATTCATAATCATTTAATTGTGTCTTTAATTGGTTTTTTGTTTTCCTTACAAGGGATTCTGGGAATAATTATACTAAAAGAATCTTTGAATATTCTTGGCAAAGTTGTTTCAAGTCAAAGGGTTAACCTCTTTCAAATTAGTTTGATCAGTTTTTGTTTAAGGTGACTTGTTCTGAAATTTTGATTTTTTAATGTAAGATTTTCTTCACACACTGACACACGTTGCTTGCACTGCCCTCAAATTTTCATTGACATTTTGGTTATTCACCTTTCTTTTATAATTCGTCGATCACATATTTTTGAAAAATGGTTTTGATATTTGTTAAATGAATTTCAAAATTTTAAAATAAAATTTATATACATTCAAATCTCTCTATAACAGATTTGTTTGTTCTAGATATTTTTGGATGTTATAGCGAATTGCTGTTATAGAAAATATATATTATAACAGAACATGAAATTTGATTCCAGAAAAATTTTATTTTTATAATGAAGTGTTATTATATAAGGATGCTATTATATAGAGGTTTGACTGTACTAGATAATTACATAAAAAGTATACTAGTATAAGTCACAATAGTTTAATTAACAATTTAAAAATATTTGCAAAACGTGATCAAAGAAAAGCTTTTTAAGCTTCTCAAATAGTAATAATATAGTACAGAGTATCACATAAAGGAAAACACATAGGAGTAGTTGTTTTACCTACACACTATAAACATTATTCAAACAAATCTATCATTCAACACAACAACGAGATGTGTTGAACATCATATCTTTGCAGACCTCAGGTAGTTCATACTCAGTGAAGTAAATAATAATCACTCCGTTCACTTTTGGTTATTCACCTTCAAAAAGTTTTAAAAAATAATTTGGAAAAGTAATAGTTAATAATAAATATAAAACATGAAAAAAGATTATTTTACTCTTGATTTGCTAAAATAGACAATTAAAATAATAATATAATTTCAATAGAATGAACAAGTAAAAGTGAATGGAGTAAGTAAACACTTACACATTCTATCGATCTAAATGTAAGTCATTGCTTGATAATTTTGGAGGGCACATGGGCAACATATTTTCAGAGAAGCAAGCAATGTGAATGATATATATCTTGATTGTGTACGGGAGGAACCGAGCCCATGGGACGCTTCGGTTTTCGATGAAGTAAACGAAGGAAGAGATGTGACTGTAAGGGACCGTAATCGAGGCAAGGAACCCCTCGAGCCGGAGTCCGGGCAAAACGTCTGTCCTCAGGAGTATCGAGGCCACAACCCCCAGGATCGGTTCGAATCCCAAAAATCTTGGAGGGCATTACCAGATAATCGAGTATGAGCAATAAAAGGCCGTGATATCTGTGACCAGCCGGATGTCACGGAATGAATCTCGGCACGTATCAGCAGGAAACTGGTGATTAGTTAAACGGAAGATTTTTACCTTTTGTAAAATTACACTTAGGGTAAGACTCCCATATTATATAAAGGGGGTCTGATTATTCGTTAGGTACATTGTAACACGCATATCAAAGTAATATATTCTTATTTTCTCTATTATCCAAAGTTCTTACTTTTGTTCATCAATTCATCAATAACGTGAGCCCCAGATCGAAGGCAGGCATTTCACTAAGCTGTTACTAAGTCCGGGATCACTCCTATTGATTGGTTTAATAATTTGTTATGTCCCTTATCTGTTTAATCTAATGCAGTTTATCATTTGTATTGAATTAACCCACGTATCCTTAAAACCACTTATAAATTTAATTGTTATCTTTTTTTAGGGTAAACAGTTTGGCGCCCACCCAGAAGGTAAGTTCTACAAGGTTGTAGTTAGACCGACTATGTTGTATGGAGAAGAATATTGGCCGGTCAAGAACTCTCATACCTAGAAGCTAAAAGTAGTTGAGATGAGGATGTTGAGGTGGATGTGTGGGCATACCCGGTTAGAAAAGATTAGGAATGAAGTTATTCAGTAAAAGGTGAGAGTGTCCCCTGTGGAGAATAAGATGTAGGAGGCGAGGTTGAGATGGTTCGGGCATGTTAAGAGCAGAAGTACAAAAGCCCCATTTAGAAGGTGCAAGTGGTTAGCCTCGGTGGGCAGCAAGAGGGGTAGAGGTAGGCTTAAGAAGTCTTGAGGAGAGGTTATTAGGCGGAACATGGCGCAGCTGGAGCTGACTGAGGATATGGCCCTAGACATGAGGGTGTGGAGGTCAAAGATTAGGGTAGAAGGTTCGTAGATAGTCGAGTGTTTCTCTTTGTCTTACTCAGTTCGCTAGCATTAGTGTTAGTATGATATCTTTTATTCATAGATGGTTATTACTACCTAGAGTTTGACTGCATTCTTGGTTTCAATCTTATTTCATCTTGACGTTATTCCTACTTGTTGCAGTTGCCTTTTCGTTTTTAGTCGTTCTCTAGTCGAGGGTCTATCAGAAACAGCCTCTCTGCCCTTCCAGGAGTAGGGGTAAGGCTGCGTACATCTTACCCTCCATATACCCCACTTGTGAAAAACTACTTGGTTTGTTGTTATTGTTGTTTGGCGCCCACTGTGGGGCTAAGAATAATAGTAGAAATTTGATACAAATTTCCATAACACCCTCTATTTTACACTTGTTCTTTGAGCTTTTAATTTCAGGTCAAATTAAAAATATCGAACTCTCAATCTGCCCATTTGAGATGTTGAGTCCGGCCACCATGGCAAAAACAACAAAGTGGTACCCAACAACGAGGTACCCCCTGCTAACCCTAACGGAGTCCCTGTCGCCGATCCGATCGATGCTAACTCACACGTGGTCATCGAAGCAAACTTTTCCACTGACCCCGAAAACAGCATTCACGGGGGAGCCTGGTCGATATCCTGGAGTACACACGACGGCGAAGGTGATGGGATAAACTTGTGTGTGATCTTCGAAATGTTACATGCTCAACAAGCAGTGATAGCCCAGTTGCAGAACCAAAGCCGAGCCCCCAGCAAAGTTGAGCCCGAATCGTTCCAGGAAAACACCCGCAAAAATGAACCGGCCACAGAAAGGCCGGGTGAAGCAGAACCCGAGACCAACCCCGAGATAATAAAGATGCTTGAGGAACTAACAAAACGGGTGGAATCGGGAGAAAAGAAAATCGAAGCCAACGTCAAAAAAGTGGAGACCTATAACTCCAGGGTCGACCAAATCCCGGGACCGCCACTGATACTGAAGGGCCTGGATTCCAAAATATTTGTCTGAAAGCCTTTCCCTCCGAGCGTAGCTCCGAAGACGATCCCAAAGAAGTTTCATATGCCCGAAATTTCGAAGTATAATGGGACAACCGATCCAAACGAATATGTGACCTCTTATACATGCGCCATCAATGAAAATAACTTGGAAGATGATGAAATCGAATTCGTTCTGCTGAAAATATTCTCAGAGACCTTGTCGAAAGCAGTTATGATATGGTTAGGGGTGTTCTTGGTTTGGTTTGGATTGGATTTTCCCTAAAAAGAAACCAAACCAAGTAAGTCGGTTATTCATATATTAGAACCAAACCAAACCAATTAAGTCGGTTTTTTATTGATTCGGTTTTTGTCGATTTTTCGATTTTTATTTGGGTTTTTTAAAATATGTGACATACACTACCAAACACATATTCTGGCGACTATATTTTCAACATAACACTATCAAACCAAACAATCTTTGAGACATTTATCATTTACCAAGATATATTGATGATCATTGAATCAAATAGTGATGAATAATTTAAGTACTCGATTAAAAATCGATTATTTTTAATGTGAAATAAATTGTTGTGTTTAGCAAAAGAAAACTACCAATCAAACTAAAATGTAAAGGCAAAGAATTAGATTATTAAAATAGCAAAGAACTAGACTAAAAATACAAACGACTAATATGTACCATAAAATTTTAAATACTTATATATATATATATATATATATATATATATATATATATATATATATATATTTATTTATTTATTTATTTATTTATTCAAATAGCTAATTCTATAGTCACTTTGGTTCGATTTTTTCGGTTATATTTTTATTAAAACTAAAACCAAACCAAATTTCATCGATTTTTAAAATTCAAAACTAAAACCAAACCAAACCTAAAAAGTATTAGTTTTTTGATCGGTTTGGTTCAGTTTTTCGGATTTTTATGAACACCCCTAGATATGGTATCACAACTTACCCCCTAATTCTATTGACTCATTTGCTATGCTTGCAGATGCCTTTGTAAAAGCGCACGCCGGGGCCATCAAGGTGGAGACCAGGAAATCGGAACTTTTCAAGTAAAGCAAAGAGATAATGAGATGCTCAGAGAATTTGTATCGAGGTTTCAAATGGAATGGATGGATCTGCCTCTGATCGCAGATGATTGGGTCGTTCAGGCCTTCACCCAAGGACTCAATCCCTAAAGCTCATTGGATTCATAGCAGTTGAAGTAAAATTTGATAGAATACCCGACAGTAACTTAGGCCGACGTCCATAACGGGTACCAATCCAACATTAGGGTCGAAGACGATCAGCTCGAGGGCCCTTTCGGGTCCGTTTATCCAGTCAGAGCTAGTGACAAATCCAAAAGAGACATTGATCGTGAACCAAAATCGAATAGAGACCGGTATCAACCATACAATGGAGATCGAAGGGGTAATGGGTTCGGACGCAACACTATGAGAAGTGAAAGAAGAGGCGACCGAGGTCATAATAACCGGGGACTCATCAGCAAAAGCGGTTTTGATAGACCCATCGGGTCTAAGGAAGAACCAAGATTATCGGAGTACAACTTCAACGTCGGTGTTGTCGGTATCGTATCAGCCATCGGACGCATCAAAGATACTAAGTGGCCTCGACCGTTACAATTTGATCCTTCCCAAAAGGAACCCAACCTAATGTGTAAATATCATGGCACTCACAGCCACATAACCGAAGATTGCCGACAATTGAGAGAAGAAGTAGCCCGAATATTCAATAACGGACACCTCCGAGCATTTTTGAGTGATCGAGCCAAACATCACTTCAGAAACAGCGACTCCAATAAGCAGATCGAGCAAGAGGAACCTCAGCACGTCATCAATATGATCATTGATGGGGATGTTGAAGGCATCGTGTAACCACACAATAATGCACTAGTAATATCTATACTCATAAATAAATCTCGAGTTAAGTGTGTGTTAGTTGATCCAGGTAGCTCGGCCAATATCATCAGATCGAGGGTCGTAGAACAGCTAGGTATACAAGATCAAATTGTGCCTGCAGTCTGAGTTTTAAATGGGTTTAACATGTCATGTGAGACCACTAAAGGGAAGATAACCCTACCAGTAAACACTGCCAGAACTGTCCAGGAAACAAAGTTCTACGTGATCGAAGAAGATATAAGATGTGATGCTCTGTTCGGGAGGCCTTAGATTCACAACATGAGTGCAGTACCCTCGACACTACATCGGGCGTTAAAATTTCCCACACCGAGAGGGATCAAAACCGTTTACGGAGAGAAACCATCTACAAAAGAAATGTTCACGGTCTATGAGGTGGTCCTGATATCCACACTCTCAATATCGAAGAACCCGAGTTTGATCACCAAGGAAGAAACCAAATAGCAATCACTGACATCGTCCCCGACCGAACCAGAAAAGCAGGGGACGGACGAGGAGGAGGATTACGGAGTCCCCAGGTATTTCATAGCCACTAACGATTCTGATGCCACCAAGTTGACGGTTAAGGAGCTGGAGCAAGTCATATTAATTGAGCACCTGCCCGTTCGGAAGATATACATGGGCACGGGGCTTACTCCCGAGCTCAGGAAAAAACTCATTGAATTTATTATAGCTAATATAGATTGTTTCGCTTGGTCCCATCTTGACATGACAGGGATCCCGCTGGAAATAAATACTCACAAGTTGAACTTAGATCTGAAGTTTCACCCGGTTAAATAGAAGAGGAGGTCTTAATCCGAAGTCAAGCATGCATTCATCAAAGACAAGGTATCTAAACTCCTTAAAATAGGTTCTATTCGGGAAGTTAAGCACCCGGACTGGTTAGAAAACATAATTGGTAGTGCCTAAAAAGGGAAGTAAATTAAGAGTGTGTGTAGACTACAAAGACTTGAACAAGGCATGCCCTAAGGACTCTTTTCCTTTGCCTAACATCGATCGCATGATCGATGCGATGATCGGCCACGAGATACTCAACTTTCTCGACGTCTATTCCGGTACAACCAGATCCAGATGGATCCGGGCGACCAGGAAAAGATATCCTTCATCACTAAATACGGCACCTATTGTTATAACGTAATGCCATTCGGACTAAAAAATGCTAGTGCCACTTACCAACGCCTAGTAAATCGAATGTTTGAAAAGCAAATAGGAAAATCAATAGAGGTTTACATTGACGACATGTTAGTTAAGTCCCTGCGAGCAGAGGACCATTTGAAATATTTGCCAGAAAGCTTTAACATACTGAAGAAATACAATATGAAGCTGAACCCAGAGAAATGCACATTCGGAGTCGGGTCCGAGAAGTTCCTTGGATTCATGGTGTCCAACCAGGGAATCGAGATCAATCACGACAAGATCAAGGCCATAAAAGACATCATTGTGGTGGACAATGTCAAGGTCGTTCAAAGACTAAACGGGCGCATAGCCGCCTTGGGTCGATTTATTTCAAGGTCCTCCGATAAGAGCCATTGGTTCTTCTCATTATTGAAGAAGAAGAAGAAGAAGAAGAACTTCTCATGGACCCCGGAGTGCCAGCAAGCTTTGGAAGAACTCAAATAGTACCTTTCAAGTCTGCCTTTACTTCATACTCCAAAGGCAGATGAGCAGTTGTACCTGTACTTAGCGGTATCCGAGATAGCGATAAGTGGAGTCTTAGTCCGGAAAGAAGAAGGTATGTAATTTCCTATATATTATGTTAGCGGGACTCTAGGCGAGGCCAAAACAAGGTATCCTCACCTAGAGAAATTGGTGCTCGCTTTGTTAAGCGCCTCCAGGAAGTTAAGGCCATATTTTCAATATCATACCATATGTGTCGTGATTACTTACACATTGAGGAACATAATGCACAAACCCGAGCTCTTGGGATGATTGGCCAAATGGATCGTGGAAATTAGTGGGTACGATATGGAATATCGACCCCGAACCGCAATCAAATATCAATATTTGGCAGACTTCGTGGCCGATTTCACGCCGTCCTTAATACCCGAAGTTAAAAAGGAATTATTGTTAACCTCGAGGACCTCCTCGGGGATCTGAACCCTCTTTACAGATGGTGCTAAGATACCTGGATAAACTACAAGTAACACTATATCGATTCAAGGAATGGACACTGCAACATGTACCCCGGGATCAAAACAGCAAAGTTGATGCTCTAACTAACTTGGGGTCATCGGTTGATGATGATGAATTCAGCTCGTGAACGGTTGTACAACTCATGAAATCAGTAGTGGAAGAAGGCCACACCGAGATAAACTCGACAAGCTTAACCTGGGACTAGAGAAACAAGTATATAGATTATCTAAAGACCGGGAAAATGCCCTCGGATCCTACGGCAAGGTTCAGCATGTCCAAGGATAACACCCTGTTCAGAAGAACGTTCGATGGCCCACTCACAATATGTCTGGGACCGGGAGACACTGAATACATTTTGAGGGAAGTTCACGAAGGCACCTGTGGGAAACATTTGGGGGCCGAATCGTTGGTTCGTAAGATAATCAGAGTCGGCTATTACTCGATCGACATGTAGAAAGATGCGAAGAAATTCGTACGAAAATGCGACTGCTGTCAAAGGCACGAACCGATGATCCAACAGCCCGGGGAGCTTCTGCATTTGGTCTTGTCACCTTGGTCATTCATGAAGTGGGGAATGGACATCGTCGGTCCCCTGCCATGGGCACCCGGTAAGGCTCAATTTATATTATTTATGGCTGACTATTTTTCTAAATGGGTTGAAGCTCAGGCATTTGAGAAAGTTATAGAAAAAGAAGTCATTGATTTTATTTGGGACCACATAATATCGAGAACCATAAGATCGTATGTTACAACGGAAAGCAGTTCATCGGCAGTAAGGTAAACAAATTTTTCGAGGACCATAAGATCAAAAGGATCTTGTCAACACCCTATCACCCTAGTGGGAACGGGCAGGCGAAGTCTACAAATAAGACCATACTCCAAAACCTTAAGAAGATATTGACCTATGCCAAAGGAAAATAGAAGGAACTTTTGCCCGAAGTCTTGTGGGCATACCGTACGACCTCAAAGTCTAGTACTGGGGCCACCCTGTTTTTGTTGGTCTATGGTGCCAAAGCACTAATACCGATCGAGGTCAGAGAACCGAGTTTTAGGTTTCGATATACGGCCAAAAAGTTAAATGGTGAGACCATGAGCACGATCCTGGAACTATTGGATGAGAGGCGTGAGGCCGCCCTCATCCGGTTGGCTGCCCAGAAACAACGGATCGAAAGGTATTATAATCGGATAGACAACCCCTAACACTTTAATATCGGGAACTTGGTGTTAAGAAAGGTGACACTAAACACCTGAAACCCGAATGAAGGGAAGCTCAGACCTAATTGGGAAGGCCGATATCGAATTATCAAGATTACCAGTAAAGGTTCGTACAAACTTAAAGCAGGGAATGGTGAGAAGTTATCGAACAACTGGAATGTAACCCACTTAAAAAGATATTACTGCTAAGGTGCGACCCCATTCATACTTTTTTTTTTACATATATTGCGAATACAACTAACACTTGCAGGCAACAGCCAAAGGATGATGTAGTTGTTAAGCCTGAAAGCACGCGTCGCACTCTTTTTCCCTTGAACCGATTTTGTCCCAAATAGGTTTTTCGGCAAGGTATTTAACGAGACAACAGTGGATCATGCTAACCTAGAATCCAAGACCGGTTATGAACCGGAGTCGATGGTCACATCAACAGTATCTGATCCCTCTCGATGATCGACCTCGAATACTGGGGGGGCATCATCCTCGGGTAATGAGTTTTAGCAAGGAAGGAAACTTTGTGCTTGAACATTCTATGCTTGGTGGATAGGATTTATTGTAAGGGTCAAACGTTCAAATGAACCGTGCCCGCGTAGACCACCTAATCCATAACACGAAGCTTGTACACACTTACAATTTTGTATATTACGCACAGGAATGAAAGAAAATTTCTACCTTACATATACATATTATGTCCCTTAAGACTATTACATTCTGTTACTTAAGGAAATCGATCCCAAGGGTCGCCTCTATCTGGATCCAATAGATCACCCACACTCGAAGACTTTTGTCCAAGACAAACTCAGACGGCTCAGGCTATCGAAGCCCGAAGGTACAAAGCCTATTAGGCACTGCCTAAACTTAAAAGGCTACGGCCACCCCCACTCAGGGACTGTCGTCCAAGGCAAGCTCGGATGGCTCGGTCTATCAAAGCCTGAAGGTACAAATCCTATTAAGAAGTTCCTGAACTTAAAAGGCTACGACCACCCTAAAAATGGCTTGGAGACATCTGAAGCTGGTAATCAAAACATAAGGCCTTCAAAATTTCAAACCTATTCAAAGGTTACCCTCGGCAAAATTATAGTCTAAAAACATCTAAAGAAATGCTTTGGGGAAAGCTTTCGGTCATATTGAGCTCCCGCAAGTTTCAAATGAAACTTACATAAAAAACAAGTCTTGTTCGGACCTCCGAACAACAACTTATTACTACGTTTTATTTCGTGCTAAGGCATTTGAAATCTTTGCAATTGTAAAGCTGAAGGTAATAGACTTGAAAATTGCCAAGAGGAAAAATAACCTTATATATACATTCCAAAATGTCTTTACAAAGGCCAATGAAAACTGCCTCAACAGAATAAAAGTACAAAATGCAGACAAAAAATCCTAAGGCACCTACGCCTGATCTTCACCAGAACCCGCCTCATCACCAGAGTCATCGGGGTCTTCTCCATCCTCAGAGCCCTCATAGCCTTCTTCACCCTCGGGTTCAGCCAGCTTCTTAGCCTCGACCTCGAGCATTTTTGCCTCTTCGATCTCGGCTGACAAGTCGAAACCTCGGGCATAGATCTCCTCGAGGGTCTCCCTTCGAGACAACCGCTTCACGTGCTCAACAGTGACTTTCAGACGGGCCTCGGCTGCCTTAATATCATGCCTATACTGGGCCACCATCTCTTCAGTGTCGGCCCTGGTTATCTCCGACTCGGACCTTGCTATTTTAAGCTCATTGGAAAGGGAATTTTGTTTAGCAATAGTCGAGCTTAGTTGAGCTTGGAGGTCCTCATTTTGTCGAGACCGTGCATCTGCTTTCTCTTTCTCCACTCGGAGTTGGACCTCTACTGATGTCAGTTGCTTTTGGGCAATCTCCTTCTCCAAAGCTAGTCGGTCCATTTTTTCCTTCCAGACATCGGCCATGGCCTTAGACCTCGTTCATTTCAGCCCAGAGATGGTCGATCCGGTTAACCTTCTGCTAGACCTGCGAGGTTTGATCGTTAGTCACCATGGCTTAGTCGTCATCGCTAAATTCAAAAATATTTACCTGTTCCAATGGGTTAGTATACTCCTTCTGAGCTGCATCCAACTCGGCCCGGAGACTCTTGACAACTTCTTCGTGTTACTCACTGAGAAGCTAATACGTTTCCCTCTTCTCAGCGAGATCCCTGGACTCAGCCTCGAGCTGATTAACCTCAGCCCGGTATCGGAGAAAACTTTCGTGATGGAGTACCGAGGCCTGCAAAAAGATAAAAGAGAGAAGATGTGAGAAATATCAAAAAACTAAGTTAGAAGATGGAAGAACACAATGATGCCTTACCCGGTTCAACGCCTGTTGCGCTTCGTTGAACAAGCACGGCACATCCATCTCATTCATTTTTGCCTGGTCTTCTTCGGTTACCAGGCATCGGATGTAGCTCGCCACTCCAACGGGGGCAGAAAAAACTCGGGAATCCTCCGGGACGATGATGATTATTGACCTCTTACGGCCGGGATCCATGCTCGTTGTGAGGAACTGGTTGATTAATTTTGGGCTCGAGTTCAGCCCGCCAACCTCTGAAGATGGGTCTTTCCTCGGCACATCTAAGTCTCCCAACCCGGAGAAGTCTTCCAGAGCGGTCGAATCTACACCTTCACAAAAAGAACGAAGGGGATTATCCGCTCTATGGTCCCCTTCGTTGGATCGCTCCTTCACCGCTCGGGCTTCGTCAAACATGGATTCGATGAATGAAGGCGACCCTAGAATATTTATGACAATGGGCGTACCGAAGCCGACGTCTCGAGAGGTTTCATCCCTCATCTCTACATCGGTTTCCCGAACCTGTGGGGGATCAGCCCCCGTTGTTTCCCCTTCGGCAGTCACTCGCTCTTCGGGGGAGGTCAGCTCACAGGACACAAAAATATCACCTTCCTCGGGCTCGTCCCTGAGCTGGAAAAGCAAGTCCGAGTCGGGTGCTCGGGAGCTAGAACTCTCATTTGGCTTACGTGTCAACCTTTTTCTTGGCTTCTTCTTCTCTGAGCTAGGGGAACTCAGAGCCTTCCTTTTCTTCTTCTCTCCTGCTACGGCCCTGAGCTGTCCCGAAATGGAGGGATCAACGGACAGGTCCTCGTCCCCTACTAAAGGCCTAAGATCAATGGTCTTAGGTAAGCTTGCGAAAAGAAAAGAGAGGGAATGAGAATATGGTGCTGAAAAAGGGGGTCTAATGTTACTTATTTGGGAAAGAGATCTTACTGTGAGAACGAGCCTCCCAACGGCCCTTCGAAAGTTCGCGCCATGTGTGTTCAGAATAAGGCATCTGCGAACAAATGTCCTCGATCCACTCCTTGAGCCGAGGAATGGCGTTTGAGACTCGAGCAACAACTGCACCACCGCAAATACTAGTGAGGAAAAAGGAGATGAATGTAAAATCAACATTTAAAGGAAAGTTATGCTTACGTGATATATTTCACTTCTGGGGGAATGGCCTAAACTCGGCAGGGATCAAGTTTGCGGTCCTCACCTGGACAAAGTGTCCCTGCCAGCCCCGATCCCGGTTCTCATTGATGCTTGAGAATGGGGCTTTTCTAGCCCGGCATATGAGCTTTATCAGTCCCCCACGGAAGATTCAGGGACTTTACAGACAGAGTAGATGATCGATGGTGAACCAACAAGAGTCAATCTTGTTCACGAAGTATCGAAGGAGTATTACGATCCTCCAGACCGACGGGTGGATCTGACCGAAGCATACTTCATACCTCTTACAAAAGTCCAGAATAACCGGGTCCATCGGGCCCAGTGTGACGGGATAAGTGTATACACTCATATACCCTTCCACATGAGTAGTAATGGCATCCTTGGGCCCGGGGATTACTATGTCCTTATCCTCCCAGTCACAGTACTTTCGAACCGCAGTAAGGACCTCTTCGGTGATGAAGCATATGTACCTAGATACCGCCTCACACCGGCCCTGCACCAACGAGGGGTTTTCGACCTTAAAATCATCCGCGATCGAGCACCTCCGGGGCGAACATTTTTAAGGGAGGTTCGGGAGCTGGTTCATCGATAGTCGCGCCCGTTCTCTCGAGGACGACCACATCGGGAGTGGTCTCCTCGACTTCGGCGGTTGGCTGTGAAGAAGAGGAAGTAACTTTTTGGGGAACAATTTTGGAAGTTTTAGCCATTGATATCTAGAAAAAGTTTTAAAAAAATAAAGAAAGGTTGGGAGATGAAAGGTAAAAGCTTTACTGAGAAAGTCAAGTGCGCTGGTTTGAATAGAAATTAGGTAGAAGCTTGCAATTTACTGAGGAATCTCGAAGAACGGAGGTAAAATATTAGAGTATGAAGAAGGGCAGTGATATCTTAAAGACTTGAAAATAGAAGCTTGATCAAAAGGTAAAAAGTGAACGAATGAAGGGAGTATTTATAGAGGCTTCGCGTCGTTTCATATCTAGGGATGACCCGCCAATGGCTGACAATCATTTAAAGTCATAATGATGCGACTGACGAGACTTTTCGGATTCTTTGTCATTTTTGTCACGGCGTATTGAAGAAGGAATCGAAGTGCACATATTATTTCTCGTCGTTTCCGTAAAATTACTCTCCAAGAAACAAGGGGACTATTTGTGTATAGATGAAACCGAGCCCATGGGACACTTCCGTTTTCGATGAAGTAAACGGAAGAAGAGACATGAGTGTAAGGGACCGAAATCGAGGCAAGGAGCCCCTCGAGCCGGGGTCCGAGCAAAACGTCTGCCCTCAGGAGTATCGAGGCCACGACCCCAGGATCGGTTTGAATCCCAAAAATCTCGGAGGGCATTACTAGATAATCGAGCATGACCAACAAAAAGCCGTGATATACCTGACCAGCCGGATGTCACGGCATGAATCTCGACACGTATCGGCAGGAAACCAATGATTAGTTAAACGGGAGATTTTTACCTTTTATGAAATTGCACTTAGGGTAAGACTCCCCTACTATATAAAGGGGGTCTGATTATTCATTAGATACATTATAACACGCATATCAAGACAATATATTCTTATTTTCTCTGTTATTCAAAGTTCTTATTTTTGTTCATCAATTCATCAATAACGTGAGCCAGGGATCGAAGGCAGGCATTTCATTAAGCTGTTACTAAATCCGGGATCACTCTTGTTGATTGGTTTGACAATTTATTATGTCCCTTATCTGTTTAATCTAACGCAGTTTATCATTTATATTGAATTAACACACGTATCCTTAAAACAATTTATAAATTTAATTGTTATCTATTTTTTAGGGTAAACATTTGTCTAAATTCGGTTCTAACTTATAATGCTACTACTGTTCTACTACGTTTTATTTTTTCACCTTCGTATGTATATGTCTACTATATTAATGATCCTTCAAATCAGGTATTGAGGAAGGGTCACCTTTTATCACGGTTAGTTGATTTATAAATATGTCTTTTTCAATAATAATAATAATTAAAAAAAAAATAACAATAATAATTATAATATCATTTACACAAAACGGCCTAACATAAAGAGGAATTGATGTTTTATGTCAAGATCAAGGGCGAGATTCAGAGTAAGACAATCTGAGTATGATAGTGGCACGAATGCCACCCAAACAATCGAAATCCAAACGACATCCAAATAATGTCATATAAAATAGATAATCTAAAATTAAATTACTTTTAAATATAAATTATGATATTCTTTTATAAAACGGACTATTAAGGAATAAATAGTGTCATATAAAAAAGAACAAAGGAATATTGAGTCGTCCCTTACTATAAAGCTACATGAGAACGTTAAAACTTGATTTTAATCTGTTTTAATGATGTTTCGTTAATTTTTACGTCTCTTTGGAAATTAGAAGCGTGAATTTTTAAAAAATAAAAGCATGAATTAACGGTCATGAATAGCTATCATTTTCCTATTCTAAATTTACTTTATTTACTTTCTTTTTCTATCTATATCTGGATCTTGTTTGCTTACCCATTTCTTCTACCAGGCATGTCACAAAAGTATCATATCTTTCTCGACCTTTTGGCTAAGATCAAGTGTCTCAAAAGTATCTAGTATATTCATTCAATATAACTTAAATATACAGCTTTTCTAGCTATAGTGCATAATGTATATATAGTCCTTCCCCAGAGTTTTGGTTCAACGGCGAAGATTGTACATATATTGTGAAATATGTGGTAGCTGGTAGCTAAGTGCATATCACGAGTTCGAAGTTTAAAACAGCAGAAAAAGTTTAATCCTAAAAATATCAGTATCTCACATATTACAAAACAAATGATTCATGAATTTCACTAGTACAAAAAAGTTCTGTAACAATTTTGACCTTACATGCATGTTTCACATTGTCAAAGTTGTTTCAAGTCAAAGAGTTTATAGCCCTCTTTCACATTAGTTTTTTTTTTGGTTCCGCTATGATGTCTGATACTCGCATTGGGTCTGACTAAGTAGGCGTTTGAACATAAGAATTGTAAAATTCGAAAAAATGGTGAAAAAAATTTTCAAGTGAAAATGGTATTTGAAGTTTAGAGTTGTGTTTGGACATAAATTTCAGTTTGGGTTGTTTTTGAAATTTTGTGAATGATTTGAGTGAAAATTTTAAAAAACAGTTTTTTGCAGTTTTTCAAATTTTCGAAAATTTCCAAAATGCATCTTCAAGAGAAAATTGGAAATTTTATAAACAAACGTTGATTTCGAAAAAAAACGAATTTTTTTTGGAAAAATTTTCAACCAAGTGTTATGTCCAAACGGGCTCTAAATCCGGATTCGCGCCGGACGCTACTTAACAAATGAGACTCCATATATACCTAGAGCTCAAATTTGAGACTTCAGGTTAAAGATAAAGGAATATTTACCACTCCACCACAATCCTTGTTGATATCTTTCACATTAGTTTGATCAAGTCACGTTTAACCTGATCTCGTTCTAAAAATTTGATTTTTGAAGTAAGAGTTTCTTCACACACTGACGCAAGTGTTACTCACTGCCCTCAATTTTTCATTGACATTTTGTTTGTTCAGCATTCTTTAACAATTAGTCGATCACTTTTTTGAAATTTTGGGCTTGTAAATGGTTTTAGTTAATAGTTGTTGAATATATTGTTCTCTGTGTTCCATTTTTAAGTGGCAAAAGTACAATGGTAAAATTACTTAGTATGTGCTTTGACAAAATTTGGTTGAAGTTGAACCAATTAAAAGAACTTGACATCGATATTAAAAAGAGTATTTCAAATGGATTTCGATGCTAATGCAGAAAATAGAATTTTTAAAATTTTGCAAAAAACTTACATATTTAAAAATTATATAAATAATTCTAATATAGGTCAAAATAGTTAATAAATTGAAAAAATTAAAAAATACTTAAAATATTGTGATCAAAGAAAAACTTCTTTAGCTTTTCAGATAATAATATTCTCCATACACCTTCAAACAAAATATGTAACTCAACACTATAGGGTGGGCATCGGTCGGTTTGGTTCGGTTGTGAATGTTATCGGTTCGACATATCGGTTATCGGTTTATAAATATGCTAAATCGATAACCAAACTGATAACCGAACCGATAAAATATCGGTTATCGGGTATCGGTTTGTCGGTTATCGATCCTTATCGGTTCGGTTATCGATTTACCCGATAAGAATAAAAAATATCCAAAAATTTCATGTTTTTATTATAGAAATCGTGATCATACTTTTAAGAGAAAGGAACTGAATATTTGCTCATAAGAAAAGATGGATTAAATTTCAACTTTAAAAAAGAACACTTTCTTTGCATTTGAAAATCCCAATGAATGATATCAATTTTTAAAGTTATAAGTTAACAGGAGTAAGGAATAAGACATTCAACAATCTAATCTTATTAACTATCTCAATGTGGGCAGGCATAACTAATAGGAAAATAATAAATTCCTAATATTGTAAATACTAAAGAATCAGTGCAACAAAAGAAACAAATAGAAAAACTAAAAATTAAGATAGAAAAGTTTAAAATTTACTTTAAGGATTAAAGTAAGAGTAACTGCCGAGAGAATTGAGAGAATGAAACCATAAGGTGACTTTATATATTTAGTGGGTAAAATTATAATTTTGTTAAAACTTATTGAGCTATCAGTTAAACTGTTAATAAAATTGGGTAAATCGAGACTCGAACTGATAATCCAATAGTCAAATAATATTAAACTGTTATCGATCTATTTATCCAATAACTCGATATCATAACCCAATAGCATTTTATCGATTCGGACTATCGGTTATACCCGATATATTTCGAGCCATAAATACTATAACAAGATGTGTATCATAAAAACACAACGATCTAAAATAAAGATAAATTGATGTCTGATCATATCAAGATCAAGAGCAAGGAGGATTTAGGCAGGGAGGATTCAGAATCAAACATATAAAGTTTAAAATGTAAAGCCGCCAATAAACATAGGAGTATGGCATTTCTGAGTATTTTATAATTTATAAGTGGCACGAACAGCCGTCCAAACAATCGAGTCCAAACGAAATCTAATATATGTAAATAGAACAAGAGACAAAATAACCTTTTGAAATTGACTGGTTAGCCAACTCCCACACTTGCTAAATTATTGACAACTGAAAGAAGCTAAGGGCCAATTTTCCAATGGTTTGCCCACGGAAACGTGTGCACCATGTGCTGGCTTATTATTTTCAGGCCTTAGGTCCAACATCTTTTTTGGTCCCTCTGCTACTCACTTTCCTATTTTTCTTCTAATGTCCATTTCATTGACTTATTAGCCGTACGGAAATTGGTAGAGTTCCTTTCATTATCTATATATACTTTGTTGACTGGAGTATTATTTTTAAACATCATGTTATATGACTCAATAGTATATATTCATAGTATACATATATATAATAACGTGTTACACATATATCTTAAATCAAACACTTAAAACTCTTATATAATGAAATTTTACATAATATAGATAATTTAAATAATGATCACTCTTAAAATAAGTGGATGTGTCCGTTGTCCAAATTAAACTAAAATAAGTTTAAGTGAAATAAGCAAAGGCAAACTTATGTGAAAAAATGTAAAATCCTTTGCTAGATACTTTCTGTTTTAAAAACGAATAGAACTAATACCTTCATTTATAAGATGTAAACATTTTGTTAATAGTACTTGATATATATATATATATATATATATATATATATATATATATATAAATAATCAAGTAAATTATGATCATTTATTCATATGGGAAAGGATAGTGCCGTAAATGAAAGAAAAAGAGGGACGTACTTTTTGATAGTTTGAAGTGTACCAATAAAATTGGTTAACTAGGCTACACATTGATCCGTATATATAGCTATGTCTCCTTCTCTTCTAGGCGTCTAGTTATGTGTTTGCGATAGCAGAAACAACATTTCCCGAAGGTGGATCTGAGATTTAAATTCTATGGGTTCAACTTTTAAGGTTTTTAATATTAAATTTATTGTATTTTTAAAGTTATGGGTTCAAACCTACTATTTATTACAATTTTAATAATTTCTACACATAAATTTATGTTCTCCATCGAAAATACTAGGTTCATAAGAACCCGGTGGCCAAACCCTACCTCCGCCCTTGCATTCCCGCATCAGAACCATGAATGAATCTTTGATTAAGGAGGCCGCCTTCAAATGACTTCACTCCATTTTTAATAAATAAATAAATAAATTCACCTCCTTCAGCCTTACTTTAGAAAATGAAGTCAATACTTAGACATTACCAAACGTCTTTAAGAGTTACTTCTAATACAATATAAATTAAGAAGAATACTACATAAGAAATATATTACTTTCAAGATCGTCTGCCACATGCTCTCATAATATTTGTTCTGGACTATAAACGTAATAACTGATAGGAAAAATAGATCTGGATTTATCAAAATTCCATTCCAAACTGTGTAAATTAAGTAGGCGTTTGGACATAAAAATTATAATTTTTGAAAAAAAATAGTTTTTGGAGTTAGGTTGAAAAATAATATTTGGAATTTGAAATTATATTTGGACATGTATTTCACTTGAAAGAATATTGCGGTTTGTGAGTGGGAAATTTTTTTTTTTTTTGAAAAAGTGATCTTTTGTAAAACACGCATTTTTCAAAACAAATCCAAAAACTTACAAAAATTTCATGGACAAACACATTTTTTAAAATACCTATGAGCAAATGGGTGGATGATAACAATTCTGTTTGATACTACTAAAGTGAGATGCCCTTAATGTATTTATCAAGACTTGTACTCTCTCTCTCAATCAATCAATTAGCTACAAGAGTTTTGCCCATATATCATAAAACTTCCAACCGTCATATTTACTCTATTTAATTAAACCATTCTATACACTGTATGAACATTCTGTAACAGCTACCAATAATATCATTATCATGGCTCAAACTGGGGGTCTTGACCAACGCTTGCTCATCATTCAATAACTCAATAGGGGCTCGAGGTAATTAATCTAACTGGTTCACTATCTAATATTTTTACTTTGTCGATGGGTTCGATAAATGTAACTGTTGTTTTGAGTGCCTTCCTAAATTACTAAATAACTTGGTTATTTACCTTACTTCTTAAGCGTAATGAAATAAGTATTAAAATAAGAACAACAATTTTTACGTAGAAAATTATCCGGCTCAAAGGTGAAAAAATCACGACCTATCACGTAGGATTTTAACTTCAACTTCACTAGAATAAAATGAGGCAAATATACTGATTACAAGACTTGTAAACCAGTACCCACACACTTCTCCTACTTCTACTTCCTAAATGAATTACAAGTTACTCTAACTTGCACACTTAGACAAATACTTCAACTAACATATTTTGAATGACATCTTGATTACAACTCAATCTCCTAATACACATGAACTAACAGACTCAAGAAGAACATTGACTTTCAGTACATACTAATGATCAACTTGAGTGTGGAACTGGAAATGTTGTATGTCGTTCTTCAGTTGATGTGCAAAAGGATAGGAAAGTATTTAACTTCCCAGTACTCTGAGATCTTTGGGAGTCCTACACTCAGTCAACCTCTCGTTTAGCAGTAATCCTGAAGTTCTAAGGACTCCACGAATTTTGTAACTCTTGTATATCAACTATGTATGCAGATATTCTTGGGCAATAGTACTTATCGCATCAAGAGTCCTTTCCAGCAATATCGGACTATAGTTACTTTGTGTAAAAGCTACTACGTTGTAAGAACCTTCAACAGCTACTTTGAGAACCTGATTCTTAGCACACGTTCACTGGACACACTTATTAATCATCAAAACCTCAATTTTAAACAGTAGCGTAGACATTGGAGCACGTTGCGATTTTAGTTCTATAGATTTCTACCATTTTGTGACTCTCCATTTTGGAGCAGTCTTGCACATGATGACAAAGCTGATAATTTGATATCACCAATTTCGAATAAATGGGACAGGCTAAGTGTCTTCCTTAGATTTTGTATTAGAGGTAGGCCAAAGTATCTCGCCTATAACATAACTAGGAAATGGAAACTTGATTACAGAAGAAAGAACAATATTATGGTCAAATCCACCTCTTCATAATGATGGTTGCTCATATACTATAACATGAATTAATTAATCAAAGATATGAACCATAATACTACCTAGTCAAATATGTGTGTCATTTCTAAGTCTAACGGACTTCTTCTTTAGTTTATACAGTAATTAGTTTTTAATTGAACCAACATTCATCACGATGTACATTGAATCCGAGACTTTGTCCCTACCAAATCGCTGCAACCATTCATCATGGGTGAATCACTTTAAGAAGAAATTAAACTCGTTATATTAGAAGCCTTATCTCTTTCATTTGTCTTGTTTAGTGCTCGCTTTGAAGCCTGATTAATCCGGATTCATAACGAAAAGACCTATTATGGGAGTAAAGCTCACTCTACCAAAGACAATTCTACTTTCGTGGTAGAAGAGTAACGTTGTTCAAGCTCGATTTAGCAAAAAGGAAAATAATCGAGTGCATCTAAAAAAGAACAAAAGAAAGAGACACACACTAAACACTATGACAACGTGCAACACATGATTATCCCAGGAATTTTTCTGACCAATTGGTCAATTCCTAGGTATCAAATAGTAATAGAGTAATACGTCTGATTATGTCGAAACTATTTTCCATCTTGAACAAACCAAAGGGAGACAAAAAGCCTTTTAATTGAACCTCTAAATTTAGAATCATCCTTCCTGATATTTATATAATCTTGTTTCAGGTCTTAACTTTCTGGGTTCTAGTCCTATTCCCAACTATTGTTCGTTGATTAGAATTAAAAGGTCACCTCGATGCACAAAGCGTGTAGGGTCCGGGAGGGGCTGCCCCTACACCAAGGGGTGTGATATTGACAACCTACCTTAATGCAAGCATTAGTGTTGCTTCTACGGCTCGAATGTGTTGACCTATACGTCACAATAAGTCTCAAACACCAAGTTCATTATCATGCACTTCAAGAAGAGCCTTTACAGAGAGCTGTAAGCTTCGGCAATCTGACTGTAGATATTAATTAGTAGTAATACATAGGGCAGCCTTCATTCCTTCAACACAAGCCCTGTCTTTATATCTGGTTCTCATAATCAGGGTAAACAATAGGCTTGTTATCTCCTAAATGTAAGAGAAAATATACAATAAAACCAGCTTCTGCAAAAGGTGAAAGCTGGAAAATAAAAAAGTGAAAACAAGAAGTAAAGACCAGACTCAACGGCAACTAGTTGCATTATTTCACTCCAGCAGGCTCTATCCGAATTATATTAGGAATACAAGAAAATGAGAGTGAGACAAGTTCTGGTCTCACCTACAATTTGAGTCCATGACACAACCACACCTATATAATTTTAGTGGTCACACTATTCAACTGATGTACAATTGTACATGGGACCTGACATACCAAGAGGGTGCCTTGATTATTGATGCTTTTTTGTTTTTTGAACTAATGCATGTTACATGTTTGATTATTGATAATTAAGGGTAACTCCAGAGAGTATATGATGCATCAGAATATTCAGGCGACTCTTCACAAGATGTCGTCTTCATCCTAGGTGGGCTCACAAGCATTGCCTCTGCCATGTCAACCAACAATCTTGGCATACCAAACACTTCCTCTTCATCAAAAAACTCTTGCCCCACTGCTCCTTCATCTCCAACTTCAGGTTGGCACTCTGTTTGATGCCGCGCTTCTTCGCTTTCCAGTTGTGGCGCTCTAACAGCAGCAGCATTTGCAGCTGCCCTGCGTATGTCTGCTGCTGTTAGAGAATTCGGCATAGTATATGAACACATTGAGTCCGGGAAGTTCAACGGGGTATCAGGGCCTTTTAATGCCAAAGCTGCAACATCATAAGCTGCAGCTGCCATCTCTGGTGTTGGATACGTGCCTAGCCATATTCTCGTAGTTTTCCGCGGTTCACGTATTTCTGATACCCATTTGCCATTCCTCCTACGAATTCCTCTATAAACAGAATGCCTCCCCTGTTCTGACCTGTTTGATATAGCAGTACTATTAGTAGGACAATGATTGCTCCACATTTTAGGATGTGTTTGATGAAATCTGCACAAAGGAAAAGGGTTGGTTGTTATTGTGGGTAAAGTCAAAATTAGGACTAGCCATGCATTGAAAATAGGTTGAGGAGGTCTTTGGGTATTACTACTAGTTTGGGAATTGGGCTATAAAAAGAGGAAGAGTTCAGTAGGCGAAACGTGGGGAATTCGCGGATCCTTCCTATAGGCATACGTGGTTATAACACATTAGGGGCACTTATTAATGTAGTTTAATCTTGACATGTTGCTCTTGTGCCCACACGTAATTGGGGAAAGCTATAACTTAGCTGTTAAATGCTCAGTTTGTAGTCCAATCAAAGTACTAGCCTGTGTGATAGCATCAGTAAAGTGAAATTGTTTTTTAAATTGTAGGTTGAAATTTAATGTTTTTTGGTTATCTTACTATAATTAGAAATTTACATATGGGATTAACAGACACAGATTTAGTAATTCTTTTGTTGATTTATGTCAGACCGTGATGTATATGTAACCAATTGAATATTGGTCTCATTATTGAACTTGTCTTGGTTATAACAAAAAGAAAGTAGAGATTAGTGGTAGTATCTCTTAGCTCGGTCCATTTATAATTTTATATGTTTCGCCCTTTTATAATGGGAACCAAACCATATCACTATAAAGTTGGAATGGATCTTTTTCCGTGACAATATAGTAATGAAAATTTTACTCAAACTATTATGTCTTATATATTATAAACTAAAATAATTTCAAGATATTATTACTTATAGTTACATTTTCTATTTTATAGCAAAATAGATATTTATTTTATACTCTAACATTGAGGCATAAAATACGCCAGTTATGTTCTCTCTACCAACAAGATTCTCAATCCTCTCTTCTCCCTCAAATTTCTCTCCCTTGTCCATCAAGGCAACCGTCGTAGCAGCCATTTTTGGTGGCGATGGTGGATTTTCTGAAGAGAAGAGAATATATATGAAGCGAAGAGGGAGTAGGCGAACAGATATGGTCATGGCTACATATTGAGCTTTTGGAAATCAGAAGCAGAGTCGTCGGAGAAGATTTGAGGGCCGAATTTTTGTTCATCTCCATTTTTAGTTTTAATACAATGTATAGCGTATTTTGCTTGGCCGAAAAACGCCATCTCCGGCGAACTTTCTTCTCTTCTTTGCTATTGAGTCACATACAATGATACAAATATATTGTATTCTGTACAAATATACTCAAATACATTATATTTTTGTATAAATACATTATATTTTCGCATGTATTGAAGTATTCGGAAGGTATGTGTTTTTTTAATACAACTGATATCACTGTTTTTGTGATTTTTTGTTGTTTGAATACTGTATAGGGTGAAATATGATATGACACGTGGTCGTCTAAAGGGAAGACACGTGGAACCCAAGATGGGGATGGCCGAAGACCGAACGCAGTCATTCCGCTTGTCACTGAAAAGGATAACGTTCATAAAGGTGTGTTAAATGCTCTGCGTCCGGTAGCATTTAATAGGGAATATTCTGTAGCATTAAGAGCGACGGTCCGTTATAGAGAATTTGGCATTTATGTTCACTGTTACATCTTCGTCAATGACCCTCATAATTGACATTAAAGGAGGACACGATCCTAGGACCTCCTTCCCTAGACATAGCTATAAATAGTAAGGTCAGTTATCATTGTAAGGGGGATAAATTTTCTCGCTAAACTTATACTACATTCAATACAAATCTTAATACAATCTTACTTTCTTGCTTTTTGATCGCATCATTGCTATGCTCGAAAACTCTATTCCCGGAACTGTCGTTTATGTTGTTTCATTTATATTTCAAGGCTCAGTATTGTATATTTCTTCAATCATTGTATTATTTCATGATCAAATTAGTTCACTTGTCTAGAAACCACATATAAATTCAACTGTACCGTTTTATGGGTAAATAATTTGGCGCCCACCGTGGGGCCTAGACAGTCGTGCAATTAAATTGATCCTTGTCTTTTTTACTTACGCGATTTGATTATTTTGTCTTAGAAAAAATCATTAAAAATGGCAGATAACACTGTTAACAACATGCACAACCTTGAAATTCGAGGTGATCAGTCTTATTTCGAGGATTCAATCAGTGACACCCGTAATGAGTAGAAAGACGCCACGCCGGTACATGACACGCAGTACCCTCGACAGGTCTGGGATACAACTCCCGATGATGCTGATGAGGAGCATGTCGTGGATGAGGTGAGGGTCCTGCAAGAGCAACATGCAATCATTCTAGGACATCTCACGTGGCAGGATCAGGTTATGATAGAACTGAAGCAGGCACTATCGGGGGCATCAAATAATACAAATAGACGAGATTCAATTCCTCCCGGTGTTCCTACAAACCAAACGACGCAAAGAGTCGACAACAACACTCCCAGGGGCGAAGTTGGCTCCGGCGGGGCCGAGGGGAGTAGATCCGGTCTTAACAACGAGAACGCCCCTTTCAAAAATGAACTTTTATGGTTTATGAGGGAAGCAAATGCCCATATGGATCAAATCCCGGGTGCACCACCAATATTAAAAGGCCCGGACTCGAAGAAGTATACTCAATTATCGTATAAGCCGAGTGCGGCACTAGAACTAATCCAAAAGTGGTTCAAAATGCCTGAAGTGCCAAAGTATGACGAGATTTCAGACCCACATGAGCATATTACCACCTACACAACGGTGATAAAAGGAAATGATTTAACTCCTCACGAAATTGAATCTGTGTTGCTAAAGAAATTTAGAGAAACTCTCACGAGGGGAGCTCTAACATGGTATTCATTATTACCCGAGTATTCCATAGATTCCTTTGAGATGCTCGCGGATTCTTTCATCAAAGCTCATGCTGGGGCCAGAAAAGTACAAGCCCGGAAGGCCGACATATTCAGGATCGCACAGGGAGAATCTGAATTATTACGAGAGTTCGTTACCCGATTCCAGAAAGAAAGAATGTTGCTCCCGGCTATCCCAGACGAATGGGCAACTAAAGCATTCACCAAAGGGTTGAATCTGAGAAGCTCAGACGCGTCCCGGAAGGTGAAGGAGAGCGTGCTTGAGTTTCAAGCAACAACTTGGGCAGATGTCCACAACCGGTATGAGTTAAAGATAAGGATCGAAGATGGCCAGGTCGGTTCCACATCATCGGCCAAAGTATGGGAGAAGAGCATAGAAAAATCAAAGGATGACTACGACACGGACAAACGGATTTCAAGGGGCCGGTTTTGCCCTACGAGCGGACCGAAGGCCATGGCAGAAACTTTCGGGAAGTAAACAAGTTCATCATTGACAGAGGGACCAATTGTGGTCGAAATAATAGATCACTCCATGATAAAGAGACGTCGGGGTCTCGGGATCCGTCTTACCCCATGTTATCGGAATATAACTTCAACTTTAGTATAGTGGAGTTGGTGTCAGCCATGAGAAACATTAAAGAGTCATGATTCCCGAGACCTATGAGATCCGACCATCCAGATAGATCCCAACTTATGGTGCGAGTACCATGGGACAAACGGTCACCAGACAGGGGACTGTCGGCACCTCCGGGAAGAATTGGCTACACTATTGAAGAATGGTCACCTCAGAGAATTCTTGAGTGACCGAGCTAAGAACATTTATGGTCGTAACAGAGACAACGCAGAACCTTCAAAACCAGGAGAAGAACCCCTACGCCAAATAATCAATATGATCTTTGAGGGGAATGAGATTAACGGGGTCACCTTTTCAGCAGCGAAGAAGACGAAAGTATCAATAACTCATAGTAAAAGACTCTGGGAAGACGATATCACTTTCACGGAGAAGGACGTAGACGGATTGTTGTTACCACACAACGACGCACTAGTAATTTCTTTAAATGTGTTAGATTTTAAGACTAAACGTGTTCTAGTGGATCCAAGAAGTTCGACTAATATAATACAATGGAGATTATTGGAGCAAGCTAAACTCACCGGAAGCATTATTCCGGCAACAAATCTCCTCGCTGGATTCAACCTTGCGAGCATGACAACCCGATGAGAGATTTTGCTGCTCACAAACGCTGAAGGAGTAATAAAAACAACTCTCTTCGAAGTAGTAGATAGTGACATGGGATACAAAATCATCCTGGGAAGGCCATGGTTACACGAGATGAAAGTTGTACCCTCAACACATCATCAATTGCTGAAGTTTCCAATGCTCGAAGGAATCAAGAAGAAAAGAGGTGATTAGCTGGCAGCAAGGGAGATGAATGCAATCTCAGTTTCCAGTAGCAAAGGGAAGGAATGCACGACATAGCAATTACAAGAACCGGCACCTACTCCCAAGCTAGAAGGAGTTATCCCGGAAGCAGAGTCGTCAGAACAATATCAGGTGCCGAGATATTTCCAAATTCTAGAAGAGACGGATGCAATGAAGTCCATGGTGGAGAAATTGGAGCAAGCTACATTGTTCGAGGAATTCCTAGAAAGAAAATTCCATCTGGGGACGGGACTGCACCCGGAGCTCAAGTCTGGTTTTATTAAATTTCTTAAATTTTATACCGATTATTTTGCATGGTCGCACGAGGATATGACAGGTATCCCGACGGAAATAGCCATGAACAAGATGAGTTTGGATCCCAACGTACCTCCGGTAAGACAGAAGAAATGCCTTATTGCCGAGACCAAGAGTAAATTCGTCAAAGAAGAGGTAACCCGCTTGCTTAAAATTGGTTTGGTCCGAGAGGTAAGATATCCGGACTTGCTAGCCAATGTAGTAGTAGTTCCTAAGAAGAACAATAAATTTTGTATGTGTGTAGATTATAAAGACCTTAATAAGGCGTGCCGAAAAGACTCGTTCCCACTTCCAAATATCGATCAAATGATTGATGCCATGGCCGAGTACGAGTTGATGAGTTTACTCGATACTTATTCCGGGTACAACCAAATCAAGATGAACCAGGAAAATTAGGAAAAAACTTCATTTATAACGAATTTTGGTACATATTGTTACAATGTAATGCCCTTCGGGTTAAAAAATGACGGAACCACTTATCAACGGCTCGTAAATAAGATGTTTGAAAAGCAAATAGGAAAGACTAGAAGTTAATGTAGATGATATGCTCGTTATGTATTTGAATACAGGTGACCATCTTAAGCATTTGCAAAAAAACATTCGACATCCTAAGGAAGCATAACATGAAACTTAATCCCAAGAAGTGCGCGTTAGGGGTCAATTCTGGTAAGTTTCTGGGATTTCTGGTCTCACAAAGGGGAATGGAGATAAATCTCGACAAAATCAAGGCCATAGAGGATATCCCGGATCAATTGTCGAATGTAAAGGAAGTCCAAAGGCTCACAGGAAGATTAGTAGCTTTGAGCAGGTTCATTTCTCGGTCGTCAGAAAAATGTCATCGCTTCTTCACACTACCCAAAAAGAAAAATAATTTCGAATGGAAAACGGAGTGCCATCATGCTCTCAAGGATCTGAAGAAGTTATCAAGCCCTCCATTGCTCTCAAAACCAAAAGAAAAAACATTATTGGTCTTCCTCGCGGTTTCAAAAGTTAGGGTAAGTGCGGTTTTAGTCCGGGAGGATGAAGGTACGCAATTTTCCATTTATTACGTTAGCAAAATTTTAACGGGAGCAGAAACGCGCTACCCGCATTTGGAAAAACTTGCCTTAGTTATCGTAGTTTCCGCTCGAAAACTGAGGCCCTACTTCCAATGCCACCTGATAATTGCGGTGACTATTTTCCCTTTGCGGAACATCCTCTATAAACCTGAGCTCTCAGGAAGATTGGCCAAATGGGTCGCCGAAATGAGTGAGTTAGACATAGAATATAAACCAAGGACTGCAATTAAGTCACAAGTCTTGGCTGACTTCGTGGCTAATTTCAGTCCGGAACTACTGCCTCTGGCAACCAAGGAGGCAGTAATGGTGTCAGAATCGACATCGGGGGTCTGGACCTTATTTACGGATGGAGCTTCCAACGTAAAGGGGTCTGGACTCAGAATAGTCTTAATCACGCCTTCAGGGGAAACCTTAAGGTAAGCCATCTGAACGGTCTCTTTAACTAACAATGAAGCAGAGTATGAAGCTTTGATTGCATGGCTTGAATTGGTCCGGGGACTTTATTCTGAGGTAATTGAAATCAAATGTGACTGACAGTTGGTGGTAAATCAGGTCTACGGGATCTTTAATACCAAAGAAGAACATATACAACAATACGTGGTAAAGGTCCAGGCTCTTCTGGCATGATTCCGGGAGTGGTCAATTACTCATATCCCGAGCGAGGATAACGCAGAAGCGGATGCATTAGAAAACTTAGGATCATGTTGTTACTAAAGGGATCGGAATCTGGGGCGGTAGTGCAACTGATGAACTCAGTCCTGGGTACGGATGGTTATTATGAGGTAAATTCGACTAGTCTAGTTTGGGACTGGAAAAATGAAATAATCAACTATCTCAAGCATGGGAAGTTGCCCGAAGACCCCAAATCATCACGGGAGTTACGCGCCAAAGCTGCACGTTATAGCTTCAATAGAGGTCAATTGTATAGAAAATTCTTCCAAGGCTCGCTGGCCTAGTGCTTAGAAGCGTCAGAAGCTAACTATGTCATGAGAGAAGTCTAAGAAGGGATATGCGGCAATCACTCGGGAGCAGATTCTTTGGTGCTGAAGTTGGTATAGGCAGGATATTACTAGCCTCGCATGGAACAAGATGCCAAAGACTTCATACGAAAATGTGATAAGTGACAACGCTACGTACCACTAGTACACCAATCGGCATACCCCTTACATTCGGTTTAGTCCCCATGGTCGTTCATGAAATGGGGGATGGACATCGTCGAACCGCTGCCATCGGCTCCCGGAAAGGTAAGGTTTCTTTTAATTTCGACTGACTATTTTTCTAAATGGGTGAAAGTAGGTCCTTATCAGAAGATCGGAGAACGCGAAGTGGTCGATTTTCTATGGGAAAATATAATTTACAGATTCGGAATACCACAAGAAATAGCATGCGACAATGGGCCACGGTTTATCAGTGCAAAAGTTACAAAGTTCCTTGAAGATTTGAAGATAAAGAGGATCACATCTTCCCCTTATCATCCGAGGACAAACGGTCAAGCGGAGTCAACAAACAAAGTGATTATTCAAAACCTCAAGAAACATTTGGAAGCGGCAAAAGGCAAATACCCCAAAGAATTCCTCGGAGTTCTATGGGCCTACCGAACAATGGCTAGATCGAGTATAGGAGAAACTCCTTTTTCCATTGTGTATGGTGCTGAAGCCCTAATCCCGGTAGAAGTGGGTGAACCCACTTTGAGATATTTTCGGGCAGATGAAGAATCGAACAACAAAGCGATGTTAATCAACTTGGAACTGCTCGAGGAACACAGGGACTTGGTGCATGTAAGAATAGTAGCTCAAAAGTAAAGAATGGAGCGATATTATAATCGAAGAGCCAACTTCCGTTATTTCAAAGTAGGAGACTTGATTCTGAGGAAAGTAACCCAAAATACCCGGGAGCTCAATGCGGGGAAGCTAGGTACAATGTGAGAAGGTCCCTACCGTATTTCAGCTATCACAGGGAAAGGTTCATACGAGTTGGAGAACCATAATAGAGACAAGTTGCCTAGCAACTAGAACGTGGCATACCTCAAACGATATTATTACTGACGAACATTATTCAAGAGAAAAGTATGTGCTGCACTCTTTTTTCCTTCATTTGGTTTTTATCCCAATTGGGTTTTTTTGACAAGGTTTTTAACGAAGTAGTAACAGATAGCATACTACGGAGACAGCAGCAATAAGACTTTTGACAGCAAGGCAAATAATCAAGCTTAGACCCGGGGATGATTAGATAATCTTTGGTTCGATAGCAAATTCCCACTAGGAAGTTAAGTTTGCTACCGAACAAAGGTTAGCCAACCGTTCACGAGCACAAACCACTAGAGGGTTGTTAGATATTCCTTCGCTTGATAGCATAAATTCCTGAGGGGAAGTAAAGTTGTGTTACCAAGTTGGGGATTATCTAGCAATTCATTAGTGGAATCTTCGAAGATACAAGACTTCTAGTGTTCCAATTCGCATTCTTCGCATTCGAACACTGGGGAATGATATGAGAATACGGAAACAATGACTGCCACGTCAACCAGGGAACGAAAATTCGGAAATAAAGAGCATCATCGGGACCAGGGACTGCGTAGCTAGCCCCGTAGAAACAAGTTGTACAAGATAGCCACAAGTAATGGCAATTTCTTTTTAGCATAGCAAATGCTTATGTATGTTTTTGAAAATAAAAGGAATAAAATGAAATCCTTTTGTTTTTATCTTGTTTCTTCTCTGAACGATGAATAAACTTTGTCATTTGAAAGTTAAACAAGTACTTCAAATGTTAGTGTCGTAATGAATAGGAGGCATCCTCTTAAAGAGCACAATAAACATAAGAGGACCCTCTCTTATAAAAACCCTCACGTTAAAGGGTTGGTTACGGAAGAATTTATGCCCGAAATCAAAGATGCCATCGAGGAAACATGCACCCAAAACCACATATGAAAAGGACACAAAAGGTAAACTTACGCAAATACTTATAGAAACCCTCACGTAAAAGGGATAATGCTCGGAACCAAAGTGCTTCGAGGAAAACACATTCGAGACTACACATAGTAAAGCACGAACAGGAAAACATGCGCAGAATTCTTGAGCAAATGCAAAAATGAAAGACTTACAAGGATATTCAAACGAAAGTAAGACTCAAATGATACTTGAGAAAAAATATGAATTTATTTACAAGAACGTGCCAAAACGGTAAAAGTTCAAAATAGGAAAAAGAAAAGAAAAGCTAAACTACAGCGCCTCCGAAACCAAGAGAAAGAGAAGTGTCTGCATCCCCGGGAGAAGTAGGTGGGTCCACCGATGGCTCGACGTTTTCCCTAGTTTGGTCTTCAGCATCGTCGCCTTCCGATCCCTCTTCAGTTCCCGAAAACTCAGAACCGGAACCAGAAGAACCAGGAGCATCAGACTGCGCCGAGAGTCCATTTTTAGCAGCTAACTCAAGCTCCCGAGCCTTAGCAATTTCGGCATCAAAGTCGATGATATCAACTTTGGCCTCTTCCAAGATTTTTCTCCTCATGCCATACATGTCATAAGTTTTTTCAACAACGAGGGAAGCCACCCGGCACTTAAGTTCTTCTTTGAGTTGGGTAACCTCGACAAAAAGGCTTTCCCGGGCGGACCTAGCAGATTTGAGGTTGACGTCAAGGTCGTGGACAGTTGAACTAAAGAGCATGTTACATCCCGTACTTTAATAAGTGAAGTATTTTAGTAAAAATTTTATAAGTATAATTTTGAATAGTTACCATTATTACTATTTTCGGATATGATAAATTATACATATAATATAAGAAAGTTTATGAGATTTTTTTTATTGTAAAGATAGAAATTATTTTTGCATAAGAAAAGAAGGTTATTCTTTTTACCATTTTAAGAATTAAGCGTACGAATTTTTTTTTTACTCTTTATATAAGATTAGAAAAATTAGAAGTTGAGAAAATATATGTATTTTTACATGGATGTTTTAATAAAATAATAGTGTATGTAGTTATTTTATATGGTACCATATGACCATGATAGTAAAGTATATTATAGTAAGTTATATAAAATATGTTAAAGTGAGTACTATTTTAAGTAATTTGAGACCATTCTTAATTATTTGGGTAATTGGTTGATTATTGGTTAATGGGAGGTTAATTATTTTATTAAATAATTAGAGATTAATTAATTAAGATGTTGGTTAAATGTTGGGGATAGATAACCACCAACGTGGTGTAACGACCCCGCCAGTCGTTTTGAGTATTATAAGCATGTTTCCCTATTTACTGCTCAATTTATGCTTTACATTTATTATGTGACTTGACGGGGGGTAATTGGTTCGGGTTCGGTGAGGCTTTAGAATGATTTGGAATACCTAGTTCCAAGGTTTTGAAATTTAGTTGAAAATGTTGACCAGATGTTGACGTATGTGTAGTGACCCGAAGAAATTTTGCTAAGGAAAAATTAAGGTTTTGTGGTGTCGAGGTAGATCAATTAGTAAAAAGGTTGTACTACAGAACCTGTTTCAGAGCTTCATTTTTCTGGTTTTATAAACCCGACCCCATTCTTATAAAACACTATTAGGGGTCATTTTGAAGGGTTTCATCTGATATTTTAAAGAGAGGTGAGAGCATTTTAGAGAGAGAAAGTGAAAACTTAGTCATGTATCCATCAATTTCTTGTTCAAGATTTGAAGATTTCACAAGGATCTTGCTAGGGCTTTAAAGAGGTAAGAATTTATTTCCTCAATTCTTCAATTTCGGGTTTGGAGTAAAGATTGATGATTAATTGTATGATTCTTGGGTGTAAGAGTATTATGTATACATACCAATAAGGTTGTAGAAAGCTTGTTCAGTTTAAATGGGTAAAGATTGGGTTGAAAATGGTAGAAACCTTCATAGACTTTAATTGAAGATTTGAGGTTCGAGTTGATGTCGGATTTTGGTAAAATTTATATGGTTGGACTCGTGGTTGGATGGGCGTTCATATTCTGTAACTTTTGTCGGGTTCCGATACGTGGGCCCCATGGGCGATTTTGAATTAATTTCAGAATTTTCGTTAAAATGATGATATCGTTAATTAGATGAGTCTATTATTGTTGTATTTATGATATGTAATTGCTTTTGGCTAGATTTGGGCCATTTGGAGCCGGATATTCGTGGGAAAGGCATTGTGACCGATTGATTGAGCTTGGTTCGAGGTAAGTGGCTTGCCTAACTTTCTGGGGGAGGGGGGAAATCCCCTTAAGATTTGGAACTATTGTGCTATGTGAGCGCCGTGTACGTGAGGTGACGAGTACGTACACGGGCTAGTTGTGGTAAAACCCAATTTTTCTTACTGAGCAGCAATATGTTTTCCTGTTATTTTGAGTTATACCATTTTAATGAGTACTAATCTATTTTTCATTCTTAATTGAGTTATTCCAATATGTGTAGCTATCATGTTTAGTCTAATACAACATGTCTACGTGTCTTAATTGTTTGTGTGAACTATGTGCAGCATGCTTAGTGAATTTCCTGCTTCTTCCCTGACTGGTACTAAGTCTAAATTGTAAGAATTTCGTGATGTAGTTGTATTTCTATCATTCGCGTTGCATATTTACTTTGGAACTACATAACAGTATTCCGGGAAATCCCCTTGTACTGCACATTTACTTTGGGACTACGGAACGGTATTCCGGGAGATCCTCCTGTCTTGCATATTTACCTTGGGACTACGGAACGGTATTCCGGGAGAGGATCTGCATATTTACTTTGGGACTAGGGAACGATATTCCGGGAGATCCCCATGCACATTTACGTTTGGGACTACGAGACGGTATCTCGGGAGATCCCCTGTTGTGTTTCTATGTACTGAGCTGTTACCTTCTATGATTCCATTATTGTTAAATTTCAGCCTTTATTTTATTGCGGTATTACACTCTATATTATTTTATTATATATTTACCAGTAGGGCCCTGACCTGACCTCGTCACTACTCGACCGAGGTTAGGCTTGGCACTTACTGGGTACCGATTGTGGTGTACTCATGCTACTCTCTGCATATATTTTTTTCGTGTGCAGATCCAGGTGCACCTTATCAGCCGAACTATCAGTGAGCTGGGACAGTTTTGGAGACTCCAAGGTATATCTGTCGCGTCCGCAGACCTTAGAGTCCCCTTCTAATCTTTCGCATGTCCATTATCTTCTGTATTTTTTCTTGTTAGACTCTGACGTATAGAGACACTAGATTTTTCCTTCTGTAGTTTGTGATTCACGATGTTCCGAGTTTTGGGATTTGTTGTGTATTTTTGAATAGTTGGTTAAATTTATATTTTTATTTCATTATTCCGCAAAATATTAGGCTTACCTAGTTGTAGAGACTAGGTGCCGCCACGACGTCACAAGGAGGGAAAATTGGGTCGTGACAAGTTGGTATTAGAGCCTTAGGTTCACAGGTGTCGTGAGTCAAAAACTGGTTTAGTAGAGTCTCGCGGATCGGTACAGAGACGTATGTACTTATCCTCGGGAGGTTATGAAACTGTTAGGAAAATTTTACTACTTTGATTCCTTGTCGTGCGAAAAACTTGTTGACTTCAAAGATTATAAACTTGTGTATTCTATTCCTCCCAGATGGTGAGGACATGTACAAGTGGATCTAGTGACCAGGTACCCGCGCCCCTACTAGAGATGCGAGAGGTCGGGGCCGGGGTAGAGGCTGAGGACGTCTACGAGGTGCAGCCAGAGCACCCGCACGAGCAGCTACAGAGGAGCCCCCATTAGCTCAAGCTGGAGGGCAGACACTTGAGATACATGTTCCTGCACCAGCCCTCCAGGAGACTCTAGCCCAGATTCTGAGCATGTTCAGCACCTTAGCTCAGGCTAGATTGATTCCACTTGCTCCTGCCACATCTCAGGCCGGGGGAGGAGCACAGACTCCCGTTGTTGGTACTCCAGAGCAGCGGGTTCAGGTCAACGAGGTTCCAAAGATTGTACGAATACATTCGGTAACTCCTGCTCAGCCCGAGGTTAGGGCAGCAACTTCTGAGGCGGAGCAACTCAGACTTGAGAGGTACAAGAAGTACCACCCACCTACTTTCAGCGGATTGGCTACAGATGATGCTTAGGGTTTTCTGGAGGAGTGTCATCGTATTCTTCCTACTATGGGCGTAGTGGAGACGAGCGGGGTTTCTTTTACCACATTTCAGCTTATAGGAGCTGCTTATCAGTGGTGGCGTGCTTATGAGTTGAGTAGTCCGGCTGAGGCAGCTTCACTTACATGGACTCAGTTCTCGGACATGTTTTTGAGAGAATATGTCCCTCAGAGCCTCAGGGACTCATGGTGCACGGAGTTTGAGCAGCTCTGCCAGGGTGCTATGACTGTGTCAGAGTATGCAGTTCGTTTCAGTGATTTGGCCCGACATGCACCGGCCTTAGTTGCCACAGTTCGAGAGAGGGTTCGACGGTTTATTGAGGGTCTCCATCCCAGCATCCGGAGTAGTATGTCCAGGTAATCGGAGATGGATATTTCTTATCAGCAAGTTGTGGGTATTTCCAGGATATTTGAGGGCATGTTTGCCCGGGATAAAGTGGAGAGGGAGGCCAAGAGGTCTCGAGAGGTTGGTTATTATTCGGGAGCTCGTGCCCCAGCAGCTCGCCATGGTAGGGTAATGTGATCCGCCCCCTTCATTCAGCTCTTCCAGCCTCCAGCGGTGTTCCAGCTCCTTCTAGACCCCAGGAGCCTTATTATGCACTGCCAGTATCTAGTGTGCCTCATGCATGGGGTGTTCCTAGAGGCCAGTCCAGCAGACTTGGCCCGAGCCAGTCGCAGCAGCCACGCCCTCCCAGAGCTTGTTTTGAGTGTGGTGACACTTGCCACATGGTGAGGGATTGCCCCAGGACTAGGATGGGGTGCACGTCTATAGACTTTTCAGCCACAACGTGCTCCACCGGGTCCTCAGGCTATGATTACAGCACCAGCTGCCACCCCACCTGCTCAACCAGCTCGAGGTGGAGGTTGGGGAGGTAGAGGTCGCCCTAGAGGGGGAGGCCAGGCCAGATATTATGCACTTCCTGCTTGTACAGAGGTAGTTGCTTCTGATTCTGTCATTACAGGTATTGTTTCGGTATTTCATAGAGATGCGTCGGTAATATTTGACCCAGGCTCTACATATTCTTATGTGTCCTCTTATTTAGCCCCGTATTTGGGCGTATCTCAAGATTCTTTGAGTTCCCCTATTTATGTATCTAATCCTGTGGGAGATTCTCTTATTTTGGACCGCGTGTATCGGTCGTGTTTGATTGATCTTAGTGGTTTTGAGACCAGACCCGATTTATTATTGCTCAGCATGGTGGACTTTGATATTATTTTGGGCATGGACTGGTTGTCGCCCCATTATGCTATTCTTGATTGTCAGGCAAAAAGCGTGACACTAGTTATGCCAGGTTTACCGCGATTAGAGTGGAGAGGTACCTTAGAGTATACTCCCAGCAAAGTTATTTCTTTTCTTAAAGCTCAACGAATGGTTGAGAAGGGGTGTGACGCGTATCTAGCTTATGTGAGAGATGTCAGTATTGATACCCCTATAGTTGAGTCAGTTCCAGTAGTGAGGGACTTTCCAGATGTGTTTCCAGTTGATCTTCCAGGCATGCCGCCCGACAGAGATATTGATTTTGGCATTGATTTGTTGTCGGGCACTCAGCCCATCTCTATTCCTCTATATCATATGGCTCCTCCTGAATTAAAGGTGTTGACGGAGCAGGTACAAGAGTTTCTTGATAAGGGTTTCATTATGCCCAGTGTGTCACCTTAGGGTGCTCTTGTCTTATTTGTAAAGAAGAAGGATAGTTCTATGCAGATGTGTTGATTACCGCCAGTTGAACAAAGTCATAGTGAAGAACAAGTATCCATTGCCTCGTATTGATGACTTATTTAATCAGTTACAGGGTGCCAGAGTGTTTTCCAAGATTGACTTACGTTTAGGTTATTATCAGTTGATGATTCGGGAGCTGGATATCCTGAAGACTGCTTTCAGGACCAGATATGGTCACTATGAGTTTCTTGTTATGTATTTTGGGTTGACCAATGCCCCAACAGCTTTTATGCACTTGATGCACAGTGTGTTTCGGCCTTATCTTGACTCATTCGTCATTGTTTTTATTGACGACATTCTGGTATACCCTGAGTTGGGAGGATCATGAGCAGTACCTGAGGACTGCACTTCAGACCTTGAGAGAAAAGAAGTTATATGCTAAATTTTCAAAGTGTGAGTTTTGGATAGACTCAATGGCATTCTTGGGTCATATAGTATCGAGTGAAGGGATCCAGGTGGATCCGAAGAAGATTGAAGTAGTGCAAAGTTGGCCTGGGTCGTCCTCAGCTACAGAGATCCGGAGGTTTCTTGGTTTGGCGGAGTATTACAGTCAAAGTAGAGGGATTCTTATCTATTGTAGCACCTATGACCTGGCTGACCTAGAATGGTGCTCCGTTTAGGTGGACAGAGGAATGTGATGAGAGCTTTCAGAAGCTCAAGACTACAACCCCAGTATTGGTATTACCTACAGGTTCAGGGTCTTATATTGTATATTGTGATGCATCATGGATTGGTCTCGGCACGGTGTTAATGCAGGACGGTAGGGTGATTGCCTACGCGTCCAGACAACTGAATGTGCACGAAAAGAACTATCTTGTCCACGGCCTTGAGTTAGCAGCTATTGTTCATGCCTTGAAGATATGGCGGCATTATTTGTATGGTGTTCCTTGTGAGATTTACACCGATCATATGTTTAAGCTGAAAGATATTAACTTACGCCAGCAGAGGTGGTTGGAGCTACTTAAGGATTATGATATCACTATTTTGTATCACCCTAGGAAGGCCAATGTGGTAGCTGATGCTTTGAGTCGCCGGGCAGAGAGTTTGGGGAGCTTAGCATATCTACCAGTAGCAGAGAGGCCATTGGCGTAGGATGTTCAAGCCTTAGCCAGCCAGTTTGTGAGATTGGATATTTCTGAGCCGAGTCGAGTATTGGCTTGTGTGATCTCTTGATCTTCTCTTTATGATCGTATCAGGGAGCGTCGGTATGATGACCCCCCATCTGCTTGTCCTTAAGGACACGATCCAGCATGGTGATGCTAAGGAGGTCACTATTGGAGATGATGGTGCATTAAGGATGCAGGGCAGGCTATGTGTGCCCAATGTAGACGGTTTGCGTGAGTTGATTCTCCAGGAGGCTCACAGTTCACGGTACTCTATTCATCCGGGTGCCGCAAAGATGTATCAGGACTTGAAACAGCATTACTGGTGGAGGATAATGAAGAAGAACATACTAAAGTATGTGGCTCGATGTCTGAATTGCGAGCAGGTAAAATATGAGCATTAGCGATCAGGTGGATTGCTTCAGAAGTTAGAGATTCCGGAGTGGAAATGATAGTGGATCACTATAGGTTTCGTGTTGGACTTCCACGTACTCAGCGTAGGTTTGATGTAGTTTGGGTGATTGTGGATAGGCTGACCAAGTCGGCTCATTTCATTCCTGTGATGACTACCTATTCTTCCGAGCAGCTAACTCGAATCTACATCTGTGAGATCTTCATGCTTCATGGCATACCATTATCTATTATCTCTGATCGGGGTACGTAGTTTACATCACGGTTCTAGAGAGTTGTATAGAATGATTTGGGTACTAGGGTTGAGTTGAGCACAAAATTTCACCCTCAGACGGACGGGCAGTCCAAGCCAACTATTCAGATATTAAAGGATATGCTCTGTGCGTGTGTGATAGATTTTGGGGGTGCTTGGGACCAGTTATTGCCACTTGCAGAGTTTGCTTACAACAACAGTTATCAGTCCAGCATTCAGATGGCACCGTATGAGGCTCTGTACGGTAGGCGATTTCGGTCCCCAATGGGTTGGTTCGAGCCCGACGAGGCCAGATTATTGGGTACAAACTTGGTTCAGGATGCCTTGTAAAGGGTGAATGTAATTCGGGATAGACTTCGCACAACCCAGTCCAGACAAAAGAGTTATGCGGATAGGAAGGTTCGCGATGTGGCATTCATGATTGGAGAGCAAGTCTTGCTCCGGGTTTCGCCTATGAAGGGCGTTATGAGGTTCGGGAGGAAGGGCAACTTGAGCCCTCGGTATATTGGGACTTTTGAGATACTTAAGAAAATTGGAGAGGTGGCTTAAGTCTATCAGGTGTTCATCCAGTGTTCCATGTATCCATGCTCTGAAAGTATGTCGGAGATCCGTCTCATATTCGAGATTTCAGTACAGTGTAGCTGGACAGTAATTTGACTTATGATGTGGAGCCGGTGGCTATTTTAGATCGGCAGGTTCGAAAGCTGAGGTCCAAGAACATAGCATCAGTGAAGGTGTAGTGGAGAGGCCAGCCAGTCGGAGAAGCTACTTGGGAGATTGAGCAGGAGATGCAGAGTAAATACCCACACTTATTTGAGACTCCAGGTATTATTCTAAACCCGTTCGAGGATGAACGTTTGTTTAAGAGGGGGAGAATGTAACGACCCGGCCAATCGTTTTGAGTATTATAACCATGTTCCCCCATTTACTGCTCAATTTATGCTTTACATTTATTATGTGACTTGACGGGGGGTAATTGGTTCGGGTTCGGTGAGGCTTTAGAATGATTTGGAATACCTAGTTCCAAGGTTTTGAAATTTAGTTGAAAATGTTGACCAGATGTTGACGTATGTGTAGTGACCCGAAGAAATTTTGCTAAGGAAAAATTAAGGTTTTGTGGTGTCGAGGTAGATCAATTAGTACAAAGGTTGTACTACAGAACCTGTTTCAGAGCTTCATTTTTCTGGTTTTATAAACCCGACCCCATTCTTATAAAACACTATTAGGGGTCATTTTGAAGGGTTTCATCTGATATTTTAGAGAGAGGTGAGAGCATTTTAGAGAGAGAAAGTGAAAACTTAGTCATTTATCCATCAATTTCTTGTTCAAGGTTTGAAGATTTCACAAGGATCTTGCTAGGGCTTCAAAGAGGTAAGAATTTATTTCCTCAATTCTTCAATTTCGGGTTTGGAGTAAAGATGGGTGATTAATAGTATGATTCTTGGGGGTAAGATTATTATGTATACATACCAATAAGGTTGTGAAAAGATTGTTAAGTTCAAATGGGTAAAGATTGGGTTGAAAATGGTAGAAATCTTCATAGATTTTAATTGAAGATTTGAGGTTCGAGTTGATGTCGGATTTTGGTGAAATTTGTATGGTTGGACTCGTGGTTGGATGAGCGTTTATATTCTGTAACTTTTGTCGGGTTCCGAGACGTGGGCCCTACAGGCGATTTTGAGTTAAATTTCGGAATTTTCGTTAAAATGTTGATTTCATTAGTTAGATGAGTCTATTATTGTTGTATATATGATATGTAATTGCTTTTGGAAATATTTGGGCCATTAGGAGCCGGATATTTGTGGGAAAGGCATTGTGACCGATTGATTGAGCTTGGTTCGAGGTAAGTGGCTTGACTAACTTTGTGGGGGGGGGGGAACCCCTTAAGATTTGGAACTATTGTGCTATGTGAGCGCCGTGTACGTGAGGTGACGAGTATGTACACGGGCTAGTTGTGGTAAAACCCAATTTTTCTTACTGAGCATCAACATGTTTTCCTGTTATTTTGAGTTATACCATTTTAATGAGTACTAATCTATTTTTCATTTTTAATTGAGTTATTCCAATATGTGTAGCTATCATGTTTAGTTTAATACAACATATCTACGTGTCTTAATTGTTTATGTGAAATATGTGCTGCATGCTTAGTGAATTTCGTGCTTTTTCCCTGACTGGTACTTAGTCTAAATTGTAAGAATTTTGTGATATGTTGTATTTCTATCATTTGCGCTGCATATTTACTTTGGGACTACGGAACGGTATTCCGGGAGATCCCCCTGTACTGCATATTTACTTTGGGACAACGGAACGGTATTTCGGGAGATCCCTTTGTCTTGCATATTTACCTTGGGACTATGGAACAGAATTCCGGGAGATCCCCCTGTACATTTACTTTGGCACTATGGAACGATATTCCGGGAGATCCCCCTGCACATTTATGTTTGGGACTACGAGACAGTATCTCGGGAGATCCCCTGTTGTGTTTCTGTGTACTGAGTTGTTACCTTCTATGATTCCATGTTGTTAAATTTCAGCCTTTATTTTATTGCGGTATTACACTCTATATTGTTTTATTATATATTTACCAGTAGGGACCTGACTTGACCTCGTCACTACTCGATCGAGGTTAGGCTTGGCACTTACTGGGTACCGATTGTGGTGTGCTCATGCTACTCGCTGCACATGTTATTTTCGTGTGCAAATCTAGGTGCACCTTATCAGCCACACTATTAGTGAGCCGGGACAGTTTTGGAGACTTCAAGGTGTATCTGTCGCGTCCGCAGACCTCGGAGTCCCCTTCTACTCTTTCTCATGTCCATTATCTTCTGTATTTTTCCTTGTTAGACTCTGACGTATAGAGACACTAGATTTTTCCTTCTGTAGTTTGTGATTCACGATGTTTCGATTTTTGGAATTTGTTGTGTATTTTTGAATAATTGGTTAAATTTATATTTTTATTTCATTATTCCGCAAAATGTTAGGCTTACCTAGTTATAGAGACTAGGTGCCGTCACGGCATCACATGGAGAGGAAATTTGGTCGTGACACGTGGCAGCCTTGCATTATTAAATGATGAATCTTGATTTTAGGCAACCAAATTAGATAACACATGGACTATATTTCTTAGTCAGCCGTAAATTTGCCAAAAATTTATTCCTTTCCCTCATTTCTGTTTCATAGATTCTTTCCTCTAGAACTATTCAACAGCTTCTTCATCAAATCATTCTTTTCTTGTACATTGCACTTTGATACTACACACTAAAAACAAAAAATACAAAGTTGTTTACTTCCTTCCTTTAGCTTACTATTGTCTTTGTTAAATATTAGAATCTTGTTACTTGAGAGTTCAGTTTAAGATATCTTGAAAGGAGTTATTTCTTAGTTGCAAAAAAAAAAAAAGGGAAGAATGAAGCTCATAGTATAAGTAATAGATGCTCATGATCTTATGCCCCAAGATGGTGAAGGATCAGTCAATCCATTTGTAGAAGTTGATTTTGAAAACCAACTTAGCAAAACCAGAGTAGTCCCTCAGAATCTCAACCCCATTTGGAACCATGAACTCCTTTTTAATCTTGATGATATGTTTTTTCCCTTTTCAATTTCTCATTGCCAAAAGATGAGTTATGTGACCTTCTGATAATTCCCTAGTCGACAACATTACCTTCTATCTCACTGGTTCATGCGGCTCAAGTCTCAATTGCATAAGGGATTCAGGTATGCTAAGGTTATCCCTTATTTATTTTGGCATGATCCATACGACACAAACGAAACGAGAAAATACACAATTTCCATACATGACTCTATTCATAGAAATATTAGAGATGCTTATGTTCTTGATTCCCCATATGTCATATTATTTTATCATCTGTTCATGGGTCTCAAAAATACGTAAGTTGGTAAAATTTATTTCATGATATTAATCAGAAGCATAATGGCCTTATGACGTACTGAGAGATTTTATTAACGTATTTTATATGCATTTATACATGCACATTGACCCACGACCAGATAGCGTTATATACGCGTGTATATATATATATATATATATATATATATATATATATATATTCTTGGATAAGGGTTACCACTTCTTGCTCGCTTTGCTGCTAACGAGCCTCCAAAATAACGGCCTTAGTAGCTTTGCTTTCCAGTTCCGAGGGCAGAAAATAGTTTGGTCTCGTTCCACGAAAAGCTGATTTTGTTCAGAAGTAAGTTCTTCCTTCTCACGAATCAACCTATGGGAATAGTTATGGTGTTATATACGCACCACCACCTGATCAGCTGGCATACGTTGATGATTTTGCCCACAGTGGCCGAGATGATATGATGGGATGCCCTCATAGGCCTGATGATGTTATGAAATATGTACCTATGCACGACATGACATTCCTACGCATATGCATGACACTATAATTATTTCATGATTTACAGAGTTATCCAGACCTACATGTTGAGTCATTTACTCTATATTTCTTCCATGTCTGTTATGTACTTACTTATGTGTCTTACATACTCGGTACAGTATTCGTACTGACGTTCCTTTTGCCTGGGGACGTTGCGTTTCATGCCCGCAGGTCTCGATAGACAGGTCGAGAGTCCTCCAAGTAGGCGATCAGCTCAGCGGAAGATGTTGGTGCACCCCATTTGCTCCGGAGTTGCTTGTTTGGTTAGTATAATTTAGACGTGTGTTATTTGGTATGGTGAGACCCTATCCCGACCCTTATAAAGATTATGTATTCTTAGAGGCTTTGTGGACAAAAGTTCATTTTGTACAGTATGTCAGAGTCCTTGACGGTCCATATGTATACATGTTTTAAGAAAAATGGTTCAGTGATACAATATTGCCCACTTATAGTTATACATTATGAGTTGTGGCCATGTTGGCCCATGATAGTTACAAAAGGAATGAGTTCAGCCAACTCGACCTATGTATGTTCTAGTTTTAGTCGAATGATCATGAGTTACAGAGTGGTTCACTCGGGCTAATGCGGCACCGGGTGCCAGCCACGCCTCACGATCGGTTGCAGCAAGAATGACGTCCTGGACTTCAACCCATTTGGCCTTGGCTTCATTAAATCTAACCCTCAAAGGGGCAATTTTTTGGATAAGGGTTACCACTTCTTGCTCGCTTTGCTGCTAATGAGCCTCCAAAATAACGGCCCAGTAGCTTTGCTTTCCAGTTCGGAGAGGCAAAAAATAGTTTGGTCTCGTTCCACCAAATGTTAATTCCGTTCAGAAGTAAGTTCTTCCTTCTTACGAATCAACCTTTGAAGTCCCTCAGAAGCAAGAAATTTGGCCTACAAAACAAGAATAAGTAAAACTAAGAATACATTTATACAAAAGTAGAAGAAGTAATGAAGGAAGAAAATAACGTACTACTGCAGCGTTATGCATTGCATTGTTCAACAAGCACTCTCTCGAGAGTGCCTGAATCTTTTCCCAGTCTTTTTCTGAAACAAAAAGGCTTCAGATAATTAGCAATCTCCACTGGCCGGGATAGTAAGTTACATCCGGTAGAGACCGAAAGAGTAACGTTCCTCCTCCTTTGTGGATCTTCAGAAGGGGCAGCATAATTTTGCCCCAAACTGTGGAAAAGGAACACCTTCTTCATGGTCAGGTGCGGCCGATGGAGGTGATGTAGCAACTGTTGGTGGAAGAATAGATGAATATGGAAGTGATGTAGCAGTTGCTGGTGTTGGTGACGGTGGAGATGAAGCTGATGGAGTTGAAGAGTGAGAAACAACTGCATCAAATGTAGTGTTGGCTATTGGATGCTCGCCAACCAAAGATGACAAGGACCTGGTACTCAGCCTCGCAGCACCAGTTACAGCAATTAGGGCTCGAAAACGGGAGTTGGCATTTTCTACCAAATCAGATTCTCCCCAAAGTGCCGAGACATCGTCTTCAGTTAGTGTAATAATATCAACAAGTCGAGCATCATGTTGAGATGATGAGGATCGTCGCCTTCTATGTAGAGAAGCTCCCTCATCACTAGCTTCTTCATCATCATCAATCATCATGGTGTCTATGACCGGCCCGAAAGGAGGACCAATCGTCATCGCCACCGGAGATGACTCGGGGGCATCAGTCTTTGCCCTCTTATTCTTTTCCCCTGCCGCGGAGGAACGTCTTCTCTTTGTTTGCTCATCATCTAGTCGGGGACTCCGTAAAGAAGTGTTTGCGCCCAAAACAAGCTAGGAGATATCTGTTCGGGTAAGTGCTTCCTGAAACAGCCTCGCTGCATCAGCAGGATCAGCCAAAACGTCCTCCTCAGGGACAACAACAAAGCCCGCAGGTAGACTAAATTTTGTGAACAAGTCAGAAGGGTTAAACCAAGTTCTCTATATACAAAAACAAATTGAAGCAAGGTAAATTAAAATTACCATGATTTTGGCCTTCCACCCGTATTTAAGAGCCAATTCTTTCCACAAATGAGTTTCGGGCGTCGTGATGTCCAAGATCTTCTGAACCCACCGGTTCAAACCTTCCACCACCGGTGGGATCCATCGAGTTGCTAAAATATGCGAAGGGTGAAGAGTTGATACGGCCATAAAAATATCTGGTAAAAAGAAATACTAAACAAAGAGCTTACGAGTGCGGTTCCAAGCGACCGGAAAGGATGAAGCCGTTGTCAGAATGATGTCATTGGTAGCGACTGTAACGAACCATTACATCCACCCATGGTCTTTGTCATCATCCATGCTAGACAGCAAAGCATGGTGGCCACACTTGCAGAGGTTTATCATTCCCCGCAGAAGATTTTGGGGGAATAGATATTCATCATATGAGCTAAGGTTAGCTCCTCTCCAGTTTCCTTGCACAAACGTCGAAGGCAGGCGATCGTCCTTCACACTGAAGGACTTATATGTACCAAACACACCTGGTAGCGAAGGTAAAACTCCGCAATCACGGAATCAAGCTCGTCGTTGAAAGAAAACGCACCCAAAGTAAAGGGATACGTGAAAAAATATGTAAAACCTTCCTTAGGAAGGGTCACTCGCTCCGATAGATAAGGAGCAATGATATCCAACTCATGGCAGCGGCAGTCCTCCTTCAAAGCAGGAATAATATAAGGACGTATGGAACAAGGGTACCTATTAACAACCCATGTACGAGGGTTAGCAGTAGGGAATTTCTCTTCAAAGTCCTTTGTGGTACTAAGTCTTCTTGGGATGATGGAACCCACGGTTAGAGGAACAGAGTCCTCGGTTTTTTTCGTGTTCTTTGTAGAACCAGCACACTTGGAGGAAGAAGCCATTGAAAAAGAAGAAGGAAAAGGTTTTGTGTTTGAATAGAATTAGAAAGGATGGAAAACATATATGCAAATCAGAAGCTCGAGTAATTATGAAACGCAAAGGAAAAGAATGTTGCGTATAAGTAAAATTTTGGTGGCTAAATTCATGGCTATGATTACCTCGATAATCGGCAAAAGTTGTGTTGAATCATGGGATGATGCATGTTCGGGGCATTAAATGCGGAGAAACGTGCGTCTAATCAACTATCAGAAACCTTCATAGGGAGTTATAGTAATTTCCGCCAAAAAGGTGTTTCTGCCAACTTCCCGGTAACACAAAGTTATGTCACCGGAAAGCAGGGGGACTATCTGTATATGGTGAAATATGATATGACACCGGAACGCAGCCATTTCGCTTGTCACCGGAAAGGATAACGTTCATAAAGGTGTGTGTTAAATGCTCTGCGCCCGATAGCATTTAATAGGAAATATTCTGCAACATTAAGAGCGGCGGTCCGTTAAAGAGAATTTGATATTTATGTTCACTGTTACATTTTCATCAATGACCCTCATAATTGACATTAAAGGAGGAAATGATCATTGTAAAGGGGACAAATTTTCTGGCTAAACTTATACTACATTCTATACAAAGCTTAATATAATCTTACTTTCTTACTTTTTGATCTCATCATTGTTGTGCCCGAAAATCCTTTTCCCGGAACTGTTGTCTATGTTGTTTCATCTATATTTCAAGGCTAAGTATTGTACATTTCTTCAATTAGTATATTATTTCATGATCAAATTAGTTTACTTGTCTAGAAACTACGTATAAATTCAACTGTACCGTTTGACGGGTAAATAAATACAGTCGAATTGAATACGATGAATTGAATACAATGTATAATATTGAATAATAAATATCGATGAATTGAATACAATATATACAGTCGAATTAAATAGAACGATATACACCTTATTTCTTGATTTTTTGTTATTTGAGTACAACTGAATTCAATATAGTGAAATTGAATACAATTCAATATTGCGCTTTCCGTTATTAAACAACTGTAATCCCTATTTTAAGACAGATTACCTCACTGTATTTATAAATACAGTCACGCGAATACATAAAATACATAATTAACCAGCTATAATCTCCATTTTTAGGCGGATTACATCACTGTATTTATATATATAGTCACGCGGATACATGAAATATAGCACAATAACAACAAAAATTTGTAGAATTGATTTTGTTGAGTTAAATTATGAGTGATACACACTAATTGATCATCTTTCCGTTATTAAACAACCGGACTCCCTACTTATTAGGCGAATTCCGCGATTGTATTGCGTTTGCGCGTGTACCCATATTAATAAGTAAATAAGTTTAAAAGTCACTTAGATATTATCATATAATTTGTTAGAGTTATAAATTAAAAATTAAAAAAAATTATAAGTTCCTAAAAATGATGAATGTCGACCCTATTTAGCTAGCTCAATAAAGGAAATAATCATGCCCCGCTAACGTCCGCAAATCCTTATTGTGATTTTGAGGAATTTTCTGGGAATATTTTATGAAAATTGTTGATATTTTATTGACTTAATACTGAAAATAAATAAGACAAAAATATCGTTATTGTTATTCTTTGAAGATTTGACAAATAAAACAAATTTAAAAAATTATTTTTTTAATATTTTAGAGATTCGAGAATGAAAAGTTTAGCTTATAGCTCTTAAAATTTGATACGTGATAATCTAAAGTCTAAAAATGAGTAATGTTTAGTTAATATTTTATAATAAATAATTATGAACTAAATATAGAGACCTATTATTTGCTGGAATAAATGCGAAAAAAGAAAAAATTAATTTATGACAACTCAAATAGAATACATCTTGTCATTTGTTATTTCATATTTATTGCTTCAAGTTTACATTTTACCAATTAGACTCTTAATACTATATTATAACTGGGTTTGCTTTATATTTTTTATTGGTCTTAATACTAATGTTCTTTCTATAAAAATAACTTTATGTACCCTAATTAAGAGTTTTTCAAATTTAGAAATTTATTTTTCATGAATTTATTTCACTCGCTCTGATAGATAAGAGACTTAATTATTTATTATCAATATTAACAAAAATAATGTATTTTTTATTGATTCAAATTCTTAAAGGTCATCTCATGATATAAATATCCAACTATAGTTATAATTTTATCCACTATGAATTATATGTTCAAAAGGTTTAAAAAAACTAATACGATCATATTTCACTTTTGAATCTTTGTATTTGCAGAATAATTAGTATTATTGACTCTTGCCAACTACCTTTATGTTCTCTCTTTCTACCTATCTCTTTATATCTTTTATATTTTTAAATATATAGTTACTTGTTGTGATTGGTAAATGTAGTTTTCAAAAATTATGTAAAAAAAATATTATTTGGCTGAAAAGTAGCCCAAATTTGATAGGCAGATGTATTATGGTTCATATATATAGTTCAAAGTTAATATGTAAAGAATTATAATTATATTACATTTTTTAAATAAATAAATAATTTATATTAGATAATTAATATATTAAATGATTTTAAAATCCTATATTAAGATCTTTTACATAGTTCAAATAAGGAAATAGATAAAACTTTAAGTAATTTTGAAAAGGGGATAACTTTCTTAAGTATATTAACCATTATTTTTATAAAATTAGCACATTACAGTTTGTTATATTTTTTTCTAAATAAATAAATAACTTATATTATATATTTAAAATAATAATTGATTTTTACTTCCTATTTAAAATTTCTTACATGTTTCAAAGTAATGATTAGACAAACAAACTTTAGTTGATTTGGAAAAAAGGATAACTTTTTAAAGTTTTTGCCATTATTCTACGTTTAAACTTTGCACCTTTTATACACCATACAAGTTTGGTTGGTATTATATTTTGTCGTCCTACATATGTTTACAACTTCCACAAATACTAAACATGGAAAGATAATATTACTCATTTAAAAACTTAAATATTAGGACTTCTTACCTACTCCAAATAAGGAAAAGTTTAATAAATAAATTTTTATTTGATTTAGAAGTCCTAAATATTAGAAAAATAATTAAAATTATAATTTTGTCCAATGTAAAATCTATTTTTAAAGGATAAAAAAGGCGAACGACATTTCACTAAAGGGCTTTGTGCTTTTAATATAGTATATAGATAGATAGATAGATAGATAGATAGATAGATAGATAGATATACATATAAATATTGGTATAAATATAGATAGATAGATAGATAGAAAACTAAAAGAATGTGTTCATGAAAAATAAAAGATCAGAATACTAATTGTTTTTTTTTTTACACTCTTCAATAGGAATATTAATGAATGTCTGAACTATTGTCTTATTCTTTTTTTCTTTTCTTATCAACCTACTAAAACCTTGACCTCTTTAATAGGGTTATTAAATGATGAATTTTCTACATACTGATGTTAAAGTCTTACTGATGGGCTCTAAAAATTTTCTACTTAATGATTTTTTTATTTCTTGAGGTCAAAATGTGCGTAGTTAAAATCCTACTAACTAATGTTCTTATTCTTTTTTTTTCTTTTTGAACCACAAACATTTTGACCTCTTTAATAGGATATTAATTAATGAGTTTCTTACTTATGATCTTATTTTTTTCCTTTTGTAACCTACGAAGTGTTCTGCCTCTTTGTAGAGTATTAGGGATACTAATAAAAAGAGTTTCCTACTTCTTGCCTTCTTCTTAATTACTTATTCCTTTTATTAAGGTAATTTTATTTTTCCAAAAAGTATTTTATTTGTATTTACCATTTTATCCAATATAAAGTACATTTGCGGGAGTAAAAAAGGCGAACGATATTTTGCTAAATGTCTTCGTGCTTTTAATATAATATAATATAAATATATATATATATATATTATAGGGTTTAATTATTATTTTTAAATTAAAGGATGACATCATCATATTTGCATAGGATTTTCATAATATAGGACTATAAGTGATTGATTTCAAAATATATAAGGTTTATTTGCATTGCGTAGTAGTATTATTGGGTGTTTAGTGTAAATAAATAAATAGCTCATTTTCTCTTCAACGTACCCGCTCCGAATCTGCTGAGGCCCAAAACGCCAAAACGGAGAATCAGTTTAAACTTTCAACAAACTCACCACCATACGACTGAATTTGTCATCCCCGCTCGAGCAGCAATATGGAAATTCAAACGCAATTGCTGGATTTGGCTTGGGCAATAATAATGCAACTTCTGTTCTCATCGAGAAGAGTTGGTACAGAAGATCACGGCGAACTAAATAGTGGAATTAGAATCCCTTGATTTGATCGTAATAAGTAAGTTAGTGCTATTATTGTTCATCAGCCGGGTTTCTGTTTTAACTGTTTAATTTGTAGAGTTGATTCCCTTTGGAAGTGAAGTGATCTAGGGAGGAGATATTGCTAGTAAACTTGTCTCCACATCAGTTATGTGGATTTTTTTAACGGGGTTTATAATGTCACTCATTGCAATAAGATTTTGGGTTTGATGCTTAGATTCTTTCGCACGGTATCAAATTCTAATTTTGATGAAGTTCATTTTCATAACCAGTCTTCTCTTTACCTATTCTATTGTTTTGCCCCACTCTACCAATTCTGTCCATTGTACTACTAACTCTGCCCCACTCTTCAACCTGTTGAGTTATTTCACTCCCTTTTCCTTAAAGATCCATCTTTTCTTTACGTATTGTAATGTTTTGGGTCCCTCTCTGCATCAATTCAGTCTATCGAGCATATTTCCGAATCTGTTAAGCATATTTCCTTTACTCCAACTATATTCTTCAACCTGTTGATTCATTTCATTTTTTGAGAAATAATAAGGAGTTATGACAGGCATGTGGAAGAAGCCATGAGCTGCGATGCTGAGATTCTATCATTTATGTAAACTATATATCTTTTTTTTGAGAAGGTAACATTATGTAAACTATATATCTTAATTTGTGGCAACGATCACATCCGCCAGACTGCCTCTTCGTTTGGCAGCATGTTAATCATTTTGCTGGCACTATAATCCCTACCAGTAGTGGTGGAGCCACATATAGGTAAAAATAATTTTTATATATCTTTACTATGTATTGAATCCCCTTAACTTATTTGTGTATTTACTTTTTAAAATTTTGGTGCCCTTAGTTAAAATCCTAGCTCCGCTACTGCCTACCATTTTCTCTTGATGTAGAGAGATTATTGTATTGACACCGCTGGCCATGTAATCCTAACCATTTTTTAGGCTTTTTCATTTTTTCTTCCAGTTGCTCCTTATTATGTCTGTTTGCTTCATGTTGTCCCACTCTTTCATGCTAATCTTCCCAAAATTGATGATGATTCTAAATACATTAACTCTGTCTAGTCTGTTGTTTCCATTGTGGCAGCTGGCATGAGGCACACATCTCATGATAATGATCTCAAGCATCCCTTATAAAGACATGTTCTCATTGCGGGGGATTGGGTTCGTTGGTGCTATTGATCGCAGCATAAACTTGGGTAAGTACTAACCATCTATAGGTGTGAATATATGAATAATGATAATCATGAATTCTCTCCTTTATATATATATATATATATGAGTGATGGATAGACCTTCTTGTCTTATATTTGAAGTAAGAAAAGTTAATTGATGATTTTGTATTCACTGTCTACATTATAGAGTGGATGGTCCTTTGGTTAACACGTTAAGCAGGAAAATTGATCTTTATTTACTTTTTAGTTTTAGCATTCTTATCCTTTTATTTTGATTGTCGTACTTTTCTTTGTGGACTGGATTTGCTTATGATTGTTCTCTGGTCGCTAGATGGTCTTGGGAATAGTTTCACAACCACCTTATCTATGTTCTTTTCTTGGTTCTTTCCTCGAGCCTTCTGTATTTTATTTTCAACTTGAACAGCACAACTGGTTTTATTTCTTTTGCGATTTTCTCTTCTTTATCTAATTGTTTGCTAATTTTGCTCGAACTCAATTTTCTTCTGTTTCAGCAAAATCTTACGTTCATCTAACTTATGTCCCTGACGAAGATAGTGTTAATCAAAGTCTGGAACTCCCTCATACTGCACCTCTTGCCAGAATCCCTCTTCTTAGGATTATCTGTCATTTCGATTCCACCCAAGTATTATTTTGTCGCCTTTGCCAAGTTGATCCCAATTCTTTCCTTAGCTGCATTAGCTTGTGTCTAATACTAAGTAGCTACATTAGGGGCCAAAGAAACTCCAGTTACATAGAGTCAATAACTAAGACAGAGCATATCATTGATAAAGATGCCAGGGAAGATTGGATAATAATACTCATACTGGAGCCACAGAGGTCTCAACTTCCGGAACAAAATCAGATAGCCACTACAAGATACATATCAAAGCAGAAATGGAGCCAAAATTTCACTAGGGGATTTATAATATAAAGAAGTAAACACACGAAGAAGCCAAGGGGATTCAACATATAGTATATATATACATAAAAAATTTGTTTGCCTCAAAAAAAAATCTACACTATGGGTGTCAATTCGCTGCTGCATCAAAGCATTCAATCTCCGCAATCTCATGAAACACGAGGAATAATCGATGTCATTATCCAAGTATGACAAAGACATACTCGCATCAAAATAAGTATCTCAACATTAACTTTAATTAGGATAAAAAGAAAAACATTAAGTAGGCTCTGACTAACACCACTATTTCTAATTGCACCAAAATTAAGGTTTCCTCCATTAGAACTTCACCATTAGAGTGAATCTACAATTCTACACCAAGTTCTCACAGTAATCTTTAGCTGTAAATTTGGATGCAAGATAGCTCATACATGTTTATTTGGTTACTGGAGAGATCTGAATTCTAAGATTTCCTGCTCCAGTTGGGTTCTTTCAAGGAGCAAATGTGAAGTTTGATTAGATGTTGGGCTGTGTCAGATTGTGATTGACTTGATTGTACGTTTGATAGTTGACCTGTGTGACCCTTAGCGATGGGCTGGTAGTCCTTCACACCCACCTTTGGCCGAGTAGTATCATTGTAGGTCAAGCAATGCTAATCATATGATAATGTATGCCCTGAGCGTTCACTCTTAAAGGAACTAGCTGATTTCCAAAGGTCTTTTCGACTGACCAAGAAGCTGTCAAGACATTAGAGATACATTGACTAGAAGTTGTTGAACAGTTAAAAAATTTAATGTTTTAATATTCAGTTTCTCGACGTAGAGGTCATTGCAATCCGTTAAAGATAGTTCACGAGTTTTTAAGGACAGTTCCTTCTCTTTCGGAAGGAATACGTCCATTGAAAATTCTCGACAAACGAGGGTTTTTATAGCGCTTCTATCGGTCGAATTAATTCTATATCTCAATGAACTGGCTGTAGAATGGCTATTTTCAGAATATAGTAATTTTTACGAAGTAGGGTCATCAAAAGCTCAACTTCTAATTGAGGAAAGTGCGTTTTCTGATTAGTGATTTTCGCTAGAGTTTTCGATGGATGGCCGTCGGATATTTTAAAATATCACCTGATCAGTTACCATTTTCTCCATTTAGTAAAGAAAATCTAACGACTGTTTCCCTCTTGTCCCCATCAACATCGCCACTCACCACTCGTCTCTTGTAGTCGGCAACTAGCTAGTAACTCTCCATTCCTCTGACTGTTGATTCATGTCTTTTTTCCATTTCGTCTTCTTTCTTGATCAGACATTTAAGAGAATAATGTTGATAACATGTTTGATATACTGATGCTTTGTCGATATTATAATTGGAGCATTCTTGTTCTAGTTTCAGTATTCTATAAGATTCAATGAGATGAGCTTTCTTTTACTGATAGACATATATATCAGATTGGATATCAACTTTTGAGTATAGAAAAGTTTAGTGTTTATCTCAGTAGAGTTGCATGGCTGAGGTGGGCTGATGAAATACAAATTCAATGTGGACTTGTCTATGAAATTCAAAGATGCAACACTGCAGTGATGTAATCTGATTCATTATAGCAGTAGAAGGATGCAAAACTGTAGTGATGAAAATTAGTTAATGTCTTTATTTGTCAATATTGCTTTTTAGATGGAGGGATTACTGGCTTTAGCTTGGAAGTTTGGTTTGCAATGTCTATTGCACTTTCAGAAGTCCAGGGGGAGCTCTGGGCGGAGACGACATACGTAAGTTTACAATTCAGTTAGAAACTTCATTTTCTAATTATTTATGATTTAGATATGTGTTGTTCGATGTGTTGTCAGGTTGTTTGATACGTTGTATATTGTGTCTTAAGGAGAAGAAGTATATATATTGAACTCTACCGAAATTTTGCGACGAACCTCGTTATTTTGATGTGTTATTGTATAATAAGGAAAACTAATGCACATTATAGGTGAAGTTATGCCCAATTATTGGATAACCTTTGCCGAAATTCCCAAAAGATATCTTACTCGTCTTCTAAGTTCTAACTTATTCCGAATATTTCGTTTGAAGATGAATCTAAATGGAGTTTGGAGCAGCTTAGGATAGGTTGCCGCTGTATATTAGATAGATTGTATTCAGTAGACATATATTTGATGTTTAATACATTATTTCAGCATTCCTTAATAGCAAATTGCCTATATTTTTGTGTTTCTAAGAGGCATTGAGCTTGCAGTATGTCCATTAATTTTAAAAATGCCCAATGAGGTAGTAAATTTCTCAGTTTTTCTATGGTCATACCATTATTTTCGAGGGGAAAACAGTCAAAAAGGGACTAAAATTACCAAAAACCCATATTTTTATCCGGCGAAACCATTGAAACATTAATCGTGGAGAATGTCACAGTTTTTGTCTGTTAAACCGTTGAAAAATTCCTTATTTGCAATCATCCGTATATTCCGACAGAAAACCCGCTGAAAGTTGAGCAAAAGTTTCTCATTGAAAATATTATTCCCTCCATTTAATTTTATATGAACTTGTTTGACTAGACACGGAAAGACTTTTAAAATTTGTGGTCTTACACATGCCATGACATTTGTGTGGTTATAAAAATTTTGGAACTTGTGGTCTTAAACTAAGTTGCTCGGACACGAGTGCGGGTGTACAACACGAGTGCGGATCTAGAGGTCGGATCCTTCGAGATGTAAATTCTAAGATTCGAGGATACGGATCCTAGTACGGATACGGGTGCAGGGATCCGACTAAATATAATTCAAAACAAATAAAAATGTAATAAATATCTCTAAATTATGAGAAATTTTGTGGAATACTTATGTATAGCTTGTAAAGTGTGGATTTCTTTTTTATTCTCATATTGTAGATAAGTAAAGGATTGATTTCCTAGATAAGATATGCTATCTTTTTCAAATTTACCTTAGTTTAGGTTCTAATTTCGGGAATCAAAATGTATCTTGTCACGAATTTTTTCATCTGTCACGGTCAAAGTACCCAAAATTGTTTAACCAAATCTGGTACAGATTCTATACCCACACCCATATTAGAGTCGTGTTAAAACGGGTGCAACACCTAAATTGCCGTGTCGGAGCAACTTAGGTCTTAAATATGTTATGACATTTATGTAGCCGTAAGATCATGTCTTTAAGGGTAAAATTAGATTTCAAATATAGAAAGAGGTCATTCTTTTTGGAACAGACTAAAAAGGAAAAGTGTCACGTAAGATAGAATAGAGGGAGTAAATGTTTTCGTGGTTCTTTGTTTTGTCCGACAAGTTGTCGAAAACTTACCAAATTGGCAAATCCTCTATGATTATTTTATGTTTTTGACAGACAATCCACTGAAAAATGATTGTTTTCTTGTCACGACCCAAAATCCCAACCTGTCGTGATAGCGCCTATCTCGATACTAGGCAAGCCAATAATCTCGATAAACCACAATTTCTATTAAGTTTGAAAATACAATAATTTAGTACAATACAAAATCCCATAAATACTGACACGAACACTCCCCAAAACCTGGTGACACTGAGTACATGAGCATCTAATATGGATACAAATCTGGAACATAAGGTCTATAATAGTCTAAGACCAAAATACAGTAAACAAGAAGATAGGGAAAGAGAGACAAGGTCTGCGAAACACGACAGCTACCTCTGAATCTCCTGAAAATCAATTGCGCGAAATGATCAACACCCGCTATGTCCGGAAACACCTGGATCTGCACACCAAGTGCAGGGTGTAGTATGAGTGCAACCAACTCAGCAAGTATCAATAACTAAGGAACTGAAGATAATGACGAGCTACACAGTTACAGTTCACTTTTAGTAATTCCAGCAAAGAATAGACATGCTTTCAAATCCGGCAGTTTAAGTCAAATCAATTTTTATACAGTTTAATTTCATGTAATCCGGATATAAAATTATTCAGAGATTTCACAACAATGACAGATAGTAATCAAGTGCAATAACAAATGCAAAGCAAGTACAGCCTCTCACGCAACAGTCACTCAACTCATCACTCGGCTCTCAGCCCTCAGTACTCACACTCAATGGGTATCCACGTTCACTAGGGGTGTACAGACTCCGGAGGGGCTCCTACAGCCCAAGCGCCATAATCTGCACGGACAACTCACGTGCTATAATATCCTTACCTCACCGACAGGCCCTCGGCCTTACTCAGTCCTCAACCTTTCTAGTCTCTCGGGCTCTCAGAAATCACAAAGATCAGCCCAAACAAAGATAACATAATGCATCGACAAATATCAAGAAAGGCTGAGCTATGATACGCAAGTAAAATCATGACTGAGCACAAGATAGAAATTAGCAATCAATTCAATATGTGCCCTTTGTGGGTCCCAACAGTACTATCACATAGCCTAAGCATGATTTCTAACATGATTTATAGTCAAATTTCTTCAACACATAGAGAGCATATAGCTAACAACAAATTATTCAACTTTACAGTTTCACGGGACGGACCAAGTCACAATTCCCTTAGTGCACACCCACACGTCCGTCACCTAGCATGTGCGTCACCTCCAAAATAATCACATGACACAAAATTCCGGGGTTTCATACCCTCAGGACCAGATTTAAAACTGTTATTTACCTCAGAGCGTGAAATTCTTTACTCTGCTATGCCTTTGCCTCGGAAATCGGCCTCCGAATGCCTCGAATCTAGTCACAAATAATTCGTTTCAGTCAATAAAATTCATTGGAATTAACTTCATAAGAAAATGCTAATTTTCCATAAAAATCCGAATTTTAGCTCAAAAATGCATGTGGGGCCCACGTCTCAGAACTCAACAAAAGTTACAAAATCCGAAAGTCCATTCAACCACGAGTCTAACCATACCAATTTTATCAAAATCCGACCACAACTCGACCCTCAAATCTTCAATTTAAACTAAGAGAGTTTTCAAACTTTTCCAACTTAATTCGCCAATTAAATGATAAAAACAACCATGGATTCGGGTAATTTAACCAATATTGAGTTAAAAACACTTACCCCGTTGTTTTCCTTGAAAAACTCCCGAAAATCGCCTCTTCCCGAGCTCAAATCCGTCAAAAACTAAAGTCTCATTTTCAGAACTTAAACTCTCTGTCCAGACCTCTCTTCTTCGCGAACGCGACAGGTCCCTCACGTTCGCGAAGCACAACTCGACTGCCCACAAATTTAACCCTTCGCGAACGCGAAGCTTTGCAAATCTTACCCTTCGCGAGCGCGAACGCGAAGCTTTACCGGCTTAGACCTCCGCGAACGCGAACGCCACCTTGCGAACGCGTAGAACAAGGACCTGGGGTCCCCAATAGCCTCACTCCTCTTCGCGAACGCGACACCTCTCACGCGTTCGCGATGCACACACAGACCATACCTTCGCGTCCGCGTCTGCGTCCTCCCCTTCGCGGACGCGAAGAACGAAACCTCACACTCAGAAAACACTCTTCGCGAACGCGAGGGCCCACTCGCGAACGCGAAAGAGAAAATCAGAAAAATGCAGCAGCAGATATCAGCAATCTCACCAAGGCCAAAAATGATCCGTTAACCATCCAAAACTTACTCGAGCCCCTCGGGACCTCAACCAAATATACCAACAAGTCCTAAAACATAATACAGACTTAGTTGAACCCTCAAATCACCTCAAACAACTCTAAAACCATGAATTACACCCCAATTCAAGTCTAATGAACTTTGAGATTTCTAATTTCTACAAACGACTCCGGAACCTACCAAATCACGTCCGATTTACCTCAAATTGTGCGCACAAGTCATAAATGACATAACGGAGGTACTCAAATTTTCAGAATCGGATTTCGACCCTGATATCAAAAAGTCAACCCCCCGGTCAAACTTCCCAAAAATTCAACTTTCGGCATTTCAAGCCTAATTCCACTACGGTCCTCCAAATAATATTTCGGACACGCTCCTAAGCCCAAAATCACCATACGGAGCTATTGGAATCATCAAAATTCAAATCCGATGTCGTTTACACATAGGTCCATATCCGGTCCACTTTTCTAACTTAAATTTTCACTTATGAGACTAAGTGTCTCATTTCACTCCGAATTCCTTCTGGACCCGAACCCACTAATCCGGTAAGTCATAAAACAACTATAAAGCATAAATTGAGCAGTAAATGGGGGAACGGGGTTATAATACTCAAAACGACCGGCCGGGTCGTTACATTTCTCTTGACACAATATATTGGACAAAATACAATATATTTGTATTCAATTCTTGAAAAATAATCCATTGGAAAATGATATCAATTTTTAAGTTTTCCGACAGGTGCACTGTCAAAGACTATTGCCAAACATCACATCCTTTTAACCTACTTTTCGTCGGGCAATTTCTCCTTTTACAATAAAAAAAGCCTTTGATAATTTTCAACCCTTGATCAAAAAATCTTTAGATAAGCATTATTTTGAAGGAAACTTTTTCTATGAAAAGCCGTCGTAAATTGACCGTTTCTTGTAGTGTGAGCCTTTAGAGTGTCCCTTTCTACACAATTGAGAATTGAGTGACTGACACAAAATATTACTCCTCCATCCCATTTTATGTGAACTAGTTTTTGAACACATGCGTTACACGTGATTCTATATCGTCAATTATTATAAATATCATATAAAAAACAATACATCTTTAATGATATACATGTTCCAAGACCATTTGTTTGAATTATTAGTTGCACGGAGATGTATAAAGTATTCTTTCATTGGAAATATATCTTAATTTTTAAAAAGTTGATGTGATCTACCATATCCCTTTTCACCAATTGCGTGTGTGCCTATATAACATTCTTCCATGCACCTTATCAATATGTTACTCTATGCAAATGGGCCAAAACATTTGCTCACCCATATTAACTATGCACTAATGCTAACAAAAAAATGACACAAGGCTATCTTAATATTTTCATTGCACAAACAGTTACCTCAATCTTTATTCAAGCAAAATAAATTATTCTAGGAAAAACAATAGTAAGTTGTGCTCCACATTTCATACATTGGATATTATATTGCGTTATCTTGATTTGGGGCTCTTCAAAGTATCTTAAGAAGGCATGAAAAAAATGAAGAGTGCACGTGTACTTAGAACAACTATTATTTCTATACCTTTATTCAGAGTATGTTGGAGTCAAGGTATTACTATAATTTTTAGGCCTACCAAAGATTATACCCTAAATATTTGTAGACTATAAAATAAAATAATACTTACTTCGAGTTTATTTTCCTCTTATTGACAACCTCACTCAATCATCTACTAATTTAGCATATTTTACTAAAGTAATAAATTTATGTAAGACATGTCAGAATGGTAACTCCCTTACTATTTGGACAAATAATGATTCTAGCATTCTTTTGTCAATATGAAGATTCTAGTATCATCTTCCTCTAATTTTTATTCTTTATTCCTAATTTTGGACTTAACAGTCACTCCACATTCGAGTGTAGTTGGATAAGGTCTAAATCCATTTACAATTTTACCTTGTGATACCTACAATACAAATTGCAAACATAAAAATTAAAAAGACAAAAAATTTAGTTGTCAACAATAAAGTCACACATGTTATCCTTCAAAGAAATTGAATGACTTATGCTTATGAAAGTTTTCATTGCCACTTCGAAGAAAATGAGCATAGTTACCTAAAAGATCAATATGTGATATTAATCATAGTTAAATAAAAGTCAATCAATTAAAATTCAACAAAATAGAAAAAGAAAGCCAAAAAGTAAATACATACACATTTACCCCCCTCACCCACCCTCACTCCCCCTCTTTATATTTTCTCACCTGAAGAATTGTATTACCATGGAATATAAGATGGAAGAAATATGTATTGATCCACCAGATTTGCTTTTCAGAAAAGTGAAGTAGTTGACAAATTAAGATACATTTAAAAAGGCTTTTAAAGAAAAGAAAAAAGATAGAATAGCTTACACAATAAAATTGTAGCATCAGACCTCAAGCATCAAAAAGAGGATGGGAGCAAAATTGTGTCCTGCACAGACTAATCCATATAATCCACGGCTTTTTCTCTTCTTTTCTTCCCTAACTTCCATCCCTTCGTTCCGATTATATTTATGTTTGTATTAGCTTTAGTAGATTGAACGTGTTCTTTTATTGAGTTATTCAATGCAAATAACTCTTCATATTATTCTTCAGATTTTTTATAGCAACAAAGAGATTGTTGTTAAATTTAGAGGATAATTTGGTCATGTAACTTTTGAAGGATATTTTAGTAAAACAACTTCACCTAAAAGTCTTCATACTTATAATATAGTATGATGTGTTTAACTAGGCTCAGTTGCTCACAATATAAGAAATTAAAGAAGACTTGACATCTAAGCCAATTATACACAAAGTACCAGACTTATCCTTTTAAGTAAATGGTGGTGAGAGTTTCACTCTGTTCATTTTCTCTTTCCTTGTAAAAAAAAATAAACTTTTATATTAAATGGGTCAGAACAAGTCATGCCGTTAAGATAATTTTCATCAAAAATAAAAAAATCATCAAAAGTCATGCCGTTAAGATAAATAGGGATGCTAACATTATATAGGTTCCAAAAGGAGAAGTGTGTCGTTCTGAAAAGGAAAGTGTGTCAGATAAAATGAAAGTAGTTACAATTTCAAGGCTGTTAGTGTTTCAGCTGACCACATTATTTGGATCCTCCCTTTCATCAGTCGACTCTTGGAAAGAAAGAAGGACGGAGTTTCGCATATTTTGTTTCCTCTCTTCTTCTACTTCATGCTTCTCAACAGTTAGCAGATGCACCCCCGCACCAAAAGCTTTTAAAAAAAATATAAATGAGATAATATAGTTTAAGTATTAAAATTCTTATTGACGAATGTTAAATTTACTTCAATTTTTACTTATAAATTTTTTTGTAATCAGGTGTTATTTATTATGTAGCGACTAATGATGACTATCTAATTCTTTATACAATAGTAAATTGTGTAAAAAGGATTCAATAATATTACCTTAATTATCAAATGAATGTGTAAAAATGATATAGTTAGTGGTATTCTAATGAATAAGTGTAAAATATAATACTCCTAATTGAAATGTTATATGTTTAACATATTGATTAAATTTTCTCAAAGTTATTTTTACTTAAACTGATTTCTGTAGAGTCTACAGTCATTTACTTACACGAGGTGTGACTCTTTTTCTTGGGTCAAGCATGTGGAACTTCTGATTTCTGACTAGTCATTTGCTTAAATGAGGCCCGACTCTATTTCGTGGGCCAAACACATGAAAATTCTTTTTGATAATAAATGATAGTGAGATTTGAACTCTGGACCTTTGCCTGCTATAATGCTATGTTTAATAGTGTTACCATCTCATTTGAATGCTTAAATTGTCAGAGAGAGCACACCTCTAATTACTTTATTATAGAGGAATGCTGTGAAAGAAAAAAATACACTAATGAAATTCAAATAAGGTCACATACTGTACTTTGAGGACATTTTACTTAAATTAAAACCATTATCAACTCGCCAACCATCAAATTAAAGCCTTATCAAGCAAGTGTGAATAAATTGGAAACCATTATGAACTTGCAAATCATCAATTTAAAGCCTTATCAAGAAAGTGGGTATAAATTTGAATACCTAGCCAGCCAAGTCTTTCATGGTGAAGTCATAGCTTTTACAAGCCTGTTAAGGAAAGCAGTTTAATAGAAACTAAAACTGAAAGAGAAAGAAGATGAATGCGTGTCAATTATAATAGGTAGTGGAGTAGCTCTGGTGAAAAGTATAGTAACAGAATTACTAAAAAGAATCTTAATATGCTAATGTAATGAGTGCTCTATTCTAATATGCCAAGAAAAAATTAGAAATTTAACAGAACCTTTAATAAATATATATTTATGCCAATTTTTCCTGCTAATGTGTTCACACTTGATTGTACAAGTGGAAAGAGGAACATTTTTTTTTCTCTTTTTGGTCCGAGGGCGAATATCTATAAATCTGTCCCTTTTCACTCTGAATAAAACCATCTACAACACCTGCGGTGGTTGTCATTATTCAATTTGACCAAATACTTCTTCATTTGCTTTAGTTAGTACAATCTTTGCCACAGAGTCAGCCTTTGCCAATCAATGGAAGTTGAGACACTCATAAACAAGTCAATCAGCATTTTGGTTGTGGATGATGATGTCGTTTGTCTTTCCATTGTTGCTATGATACTCAAGAAATGTAAATACCAAGGTATGTGCCAATTCTTTTTTGCTATGTCGTTGTCTTGTTTTTTCTTCCCCTTATTTGGGATGGTGTCTTGCATGCATGAATTGCTTTTCATGCTACAATTTCTTTATGTTAGATAGCCTTAACGGAAATCGATGTATCCTAGATTTGAAAGTGGTAAGCGTTAGATCTTTAAGTAACATGATGTGTGAATTCAAGTTACTTACCAGATGTACCAAAGTTATTCGTACTTCCTATTTAGGAACAGAAATGGAACGATTAATTTAAGGTGCCACTTCATTAGCTCTTCTTTGGATTCGATGTGAGTATGACTTGCTGAAGAATGAAAGGGAATCCCAGCCAGTGCTTTAAGAGGCGTTTTTGGGGTGAATCCCGGGGCGAGCCCCGGGGAGGCATAGTAAAAATTCAGGGGGGAGGGGAGTATTGCGAGGCATAAGCCTCATTGTTCTGGGTGTATGCTTGGGCGTTGGGTGAGTTTTTGTTTTGGGGCATAAGCCCAAAATATCTTTTTAAATTAAAATTAAAATTACAAGTCCTTAATTTAATACCAATAAACACAAAAATCAACTTGTTATTACATTCTAAAAAGTTAAAAAACTTAAAAGTCAATTTTTATTTATTTATTGTTAGCCCTAATTTTTATTCTTTCTCTTCGTCCTCTACCGGGTAAAGGAAAAAAATGATCAATTTGCAAACTTAAAAACAAAAATGCATCATCCTTCATGATTTGTGGTTCAACACTTCTAATTGTAGGTTCCGTCTTTGCTTTTCTTTCTTTTCAAGTTATTTTGCTTTTACAAGTTAGTTTATAAATTTCTACTCAATTTCTTTGCCAAAGTTTGATTAGCTTTTTTGATGAAGCAGTTTTGATTAGTTTTTTAGTCAATTGCTGATTCAAATTAGCATTTTAAGATGAAGTAGTTCTATATACATTTCATTTATTTTATATTTTCTTGAAATTTCTATAATTTTTATGTAATTTTACTTTATTGTAATATTTATTTTTATAAAAAAATAAAAATTAAAGATCCATGGGGCTTACGCCTAGCGCCTCGAGGCTTATGCCTCGCCCTAATACGTAAAACGCCTTGCCTCGCGCCTCGAGGCTTTCAGTCTTTTCTATTATAAGGCAAACACATAGAGGAGTCTCTCAATAGATTGGTTGAGAGGTTCTTTACCAAGCATCCAATGCTAATGACAGTACCAGCAAACTAACATTCTTTTGTATTTTTCAAGCTCCACATATTCTTGTATAGTCAAAGGGCCAAAAGATTTTGGTTATTTCAGATCATCAACATAGGCTTTCTCACCCTTCTCAAACTCCCCCCCACTTAAAAGAATAAAGTTCTATTTAATTCATGATATTGTGAGAATAGTCAAGACACAATTTCTTTTTTCTTTTCCAGTTATAGTAAGAAATTTTAATTAGATTCACAAGAAAAAGAAAAAAGGAATCTAATGAATCTGATAACGATATTTAAGCACATCTGTATTTATGGAATCATCTTTATTTACGATAACCACAATAATAGATCTAACATCAGCATATGCATGGAAAATGTTGGTCCTTTGCTTTTGCTATTAATCTTGATGTCAGAACTTATAGGCGACTTAATGTAGGATATTGTTATTTGGATTTTAAAATGTTTCTATATGGAGCAGGTGTCATTTCTCCTTCATAATGCATCTAATCAATAAACTATTTTGGTTTTACTCCAGTTGTGACTGTCAAACATCCAATGGATGCTTTGTCTATACTTCGGATCAAAGGCGGCTCTTTTGATCTCGTTGTCGTCGATGTGCACATGCCTGATATGAATGGCTTTGAACTTCAACAAGTGATAACCAACGAATTTGAGCTACCTGTTGTTTGTAAGTCTGGTTCTTCTTTATTCAATTTTATTTTGCATGAAATGTTCAGTATTGTATTCCCTGATCGTTAAAAAAAAGGCTTATGATCTAAGCTTACATATTGAATGTCAGTGATGTCAGCTGATGACAAAGAAGGTACGATCCTGAAAGGACTAGACGGTGGGGCTGCATTTTTCCTTGTTAAGCCTATATCAGTAGATGATCTAAGAGATCTATGGCAGTACGCACTGTTGCAGAAGAAGAAAGGTAAAAGAGTTGTTCTTGAGGAAATCGATTGTTTGGAGAAAAGTTCCAATTGCAATAAGAAAAGCCTTCATGAAGTCAGGGAGTCTGTATCATCTATCAATGAAAATTGCTATCAACATATCAAGAAGGAAAAATCTAAGAGGAAATCTGCAAGAACACAGAGGAATGCTGATAAAGATAACAGTGGTAATTCTGCTGCACCATTTAAAAAGGCTAAGGTTGTGTGGACAAATTCACTACACAACAAGTTCTTGGAAGCCATCAGAGACATTGGATTTGACAGTAAGTTACATATTCACATTATTAAAAAGAATTCCTCCGAGGTGTCAAACTTAAAGGAACATTAAATTGTTAATATTTTGCTACCTGAATTTTTCATGCAGAAGCTGTGCCAAAAAAGATTCTTGATCAAATGAAAGTCCCTGGATTAACTAGAGAAAATGTCGCCAGCCATTTGCAGGTTTACTTCTAAATACATATGTTTAATATAATTGGTATCATGGCTTTCACATATTAAATAGGTGAAGTGATGTTTGATTTCTGAATTACTTGCTTTGAACTAGTCCATGTAGGTGAAGTAATGTTTGATTTCTGTATTACTTGGTTTGAACTAGTGCATAATTTCATAAAATAGGAGAACACAGATTTCCTTGTTTGTTTTACTTCAATTATTAAGATATTCTTGACTATCTATATGGATATCAACCGTCCATTAGCTTTTATCATTAGAACCTCACTTTGTTTGATTCTTATATTATGACAATGTAACACCCTTTTACTCGAGTCATACCCACCGCTTCTTATTACGGTACATTACATTTTTTTTTCAGTTACCATCAATTAATTTTTAAGTTGGAAAACTTTTTACAGTATATTACCTCTTATCATTTGTAAAGTTCACTCTCAATAGTGATTATTAGTCTCTGTTGCTCGTATGAAGAGATGAATGTCATTAATGTTATAATACAATACGAACTCTTATGAATAAAAAGATGATAAACATTAAAAATATGAAAACAAGATTAGGTCACCACCCGAAACTAACTTGATGGTGAACAGATTTTCATTCAAAGAGAGAAACTCGGCCTCTTATTTTGTTAGTATATCTTCTTCGCGTTCTTGGGTTATCTCTGTCTATAGTAATGTGAATATGATGAGGATATGCAGTCGATAGTAAAAGAAGAGCTCTTTCATGATTTAGGGAGAATTGACAAGAGAATAAAGGAAGGAGCTTAAATTCTATGAACTGGCGGTATAAAAATATTTACACAATCGGGTCACTTGTAAGATAATTACAACAAGATCTTATGATAATTATCAATTGGTGATCTGCTAATTATGGTTACTTGCTATCACAGCTTAAACTACACTGATAACGTAAAAAATGTTTTACATTGTCCACGTATATCTCAAATGCTAGAATATAGTAAATTGTTGATTGCTTGAACTCTTCTAAGATATGTGAAGAAACTTCAGAAAGTTCCTTGTATATGAGTTCAATAAGGATATAAAATTAAAATCATTAGAAATTATGCCAAGCATGTAAAAGATTTCTACAGAATCAATAATGAAAATCAAATCTAAAGATATGAATTCAAGTTTTATATACTAATGACCTAATAAAAAAAGAAGAAGCTATATATACTAATGATGCGAAAAATTCTTATATTAGTGGTTACTTTCTGTTGCTATTGGTCTACTTTTTGCTTGGGGTTGTAGCGCGTTATATATTTTCTTTTACAGGTCACTTGTTCACCCTTTTTTATATATAGTAATTACCTCTAGTTGACTTTAAGTAACCTTTTATCTAAAGTCTTTTATACGATATATCAGTGTACTTAACATATCATGTTGCAGTGGATTTAATCTAGCTACTAAGTTTGCATACTATGGGGAAAAAGTAATTTTAATAATTAGCTTACTTTAGGAACTTGGTTTGCTGATGACAGAATTGTGACTTTAAATTAACATTCCTAAAACTTAGGTAGCCTTTTTAATTTGTTCGGTCCTAATTATCAATTCTTCTATTCATTCCAAGCAAGTTGTGCTAATTTTGCAGAAATATCGTATTTTCTTGGAACGAGTCTCTGATGCATGCTGTAGAATACAAGCTGCTGACACAGGCTTAGGAATGCTCAGTCAGGAAAAATTTGGACGGCAGAAACAGTTCTCTGAAAACACCACTAACCCCCGGTCATTGATTCACACTGCAAACAATGGCAGTTCGTCTTTCAGAACCCAGCAAACAAGACAAACTATACCGTCAGGATATGAACAAGCACAGTTGTTTCTCCATGAAGATAATTTGGGTAATATAACACATAGCAATGAGAATCCACTGTATAAGGCTAATCAGTTGCCTAGCACAATGAAAGCAAAAAACTATCAAACGGGATCATCGGCTTATGAAGATATTTCATCTCAGCTCATGAATGGTACTACGTCAACTCAAGTTCGTAGAATGCTTTCTGGAAATCCTGCCAATAGGTTATCTGCTAGGAACTTACTAGCATTAGGGACCAATGGTATCACAATGCACGCTACCCTTAACGGAAATTTGAACTTTCTTCGTGATGGCTTTGCTGATGACCAATGTGGTACCAATTTCACCCAAAATAACGATGCTGATGAGGCATCTACTCTTTTTGCTGGTCACATGAACTTCATTGGTAAAAGTCAACATGACTCTGAACAATGTTTGGCTCAAGAGGCATCTTCTTCAGATGGATTTGATGGAGAAAAGCAATGCTCCGCCATATTGTCTGATCATATTGATGAAGAAACTTATATGCAACTGCCATCATTTGTTAACGGTGTTTGCAGGGGGCAAGAAGTCGATGCTATGCTCGATCCAGTTTGTAACTTCTCTGAGTTTCACAACACTAATGCTACGCAGCAATCACGAGGCATTGGTGATCTTAGTGTTTCTTTCGTGAATCAAGGGAACGTTCAACCTCATCAGGTATACATTTCTTGAGCATTTTTCTTTATTCCTCGCCAATATGCAATCAAAACAAATTAAACATTATACTCTTCCATATTCTCTAATAATTCATGTTTTTCAGGGTTGAACTTGATCTTTTCTCGATCTGAAAATAATTATGGAACGATTAAAAAAATAATATTTTGGATATGTAGATATTATGTTATAAAGTTAATACAAGTTGAGCCTTTCAGAGTTTAATATGCTCGACTCTCGAGGAATGAAAAGGTGACAGACAATTTAGAGCAAAGAAAGAAAGAACAGAAGTTTAATTACCTATAAATGATCAAAATAGATGAAACTTGCCTATAAATGAAAAAGAAACTTGCCTTGAATGTATGTAGCACATTAATGAAGATGGAATGATTTTCAACTTCAATGATGGTAGCAATCAGGGGAGGATTATTTGCAATGGTTTGGCCAAATACCATTCAAGGCAAGTTTCTTTTTCATCACCTATAAATGAAAAAGAGCGCTGGAATGTATTGGTTTGTTCATCCAAAGTTCTCTCTTGCACATACATTACCAAGTAATATCATATTTTGTTGTTCATTGAAACTCACTAAAGTTTGTAATCAATTTGTTCTTTTAAAGAGAGCGATAAATTGTGCCGAACCAAATTATAATAAAAAAATAATTTAAGATTGTTATGCAGTTTTCCATCTATCAAAATGTCTTTAAATTATTTCTAATCCCATCCTTTGTACCATCCAACTTAATGTATTTAACATCCTAATATGTTTTAAGCAAACATCGACTTTAGCCTATCTAGATAAAGAGTTTTACCATCTCTATCTGTTTTTGCTTCCCCGAATTAAGGGATGGAGATATGATTCAAGGTTTTGATAAGTGGGTTGCAGAAGCCTTTGGGAATTGGAGAAGATTAAATTTCAGTTTGATTTGGTTGCATGCATTCTTTAGAGAATTGGGTAAAAAGTTGAATGTGTTGAAAAATAATGCAAGAGTAAAAGTTAATGTTATTTAGGGAACATATACTCGTTATTCATAATACATTATTACTCTCTGTTATATTCTTTTTCTTGAAATGGTTGTAGCAAAAAGACCACATAGGTCATACCGAACCTGCGGAGGATGGCATGTCTCAGCTTCATAATGTCTTCTCATATCCTACTGAGGTGTGAATTCTTTGGTTTTAGTTAAATTCGTTTTGAACGGTGAATTATTAGATGTCGAAAGTACACTAACAAGTACTTTGTCGTTACATTTTTTCAGCAATGTAAAGATGAAGGGTTTTTGGAGCTGATACTTGCTTCAAGCCCTTATGAAGATGATCAAAACCCAGACGGACTTTAAAGCCATTGCTGATGAAGATATTGCTAGTATGTCATAAACGCTTTTACTGAATAGTCAATACTAGCTGTATGAGCAAAAAAATATTTAGTCCCAGAATATATTTTGAAAAACAGTTTTATAGCAACAATAATTGTAGGTGCTAGTCTGCTAGAGACAATTTTAATTTATTGCAGCGAGCGGATTATTTTGTTACAACATGTTGCAGGGAAATCATGGCAATATGTTAATTTTAATATTTGCAAACAAACAGAAGATTCGCCGCAATAGTGTATTCTAACTTATTGGAAACCTTATTCGTCACAAATGTGAATTTGAGCAACATACTTTTTGTTGCTAATTAGTATTTATGTATGTCACCGATGCCCCGGTTAGGAGATGTAAGAGGTTGACCATAGCGGGTCAGAGGAGGGGTAGAGGGAGGCCTAGGAAGTACTGGGGAGAGGTAATTAGGTAGGACATGACACTAATTCAGCGTACCAATGATATGACCCTCGATAAGAAGATGTGGAGGTCGAGAATTTGGGTTGTGGGTTGACAGGTAGTCGAGAGTTTCTCCTAGTCTCACCAGCAGTATTAGTACTAGTCTTATATTTTACTATTCCTACTTCCTTGTTATTACATAGCGTGTCATTCTTACCGGTAGTACTGGCACTGTTCTTGTATTTTCGTATTCGTAGATCCTTGTTATTACATTCTGTGCCATTTGCTTCCGTCGTCCTATTACCTTGTTGATGCTATTGTTTGTTTATTGCTTCCTTTTCTATTCTTGAGCTGAGGGTCTACCGGAAACAACTTCTCTACCTTCATAAGGTAGGGGTAAGGTCTGCATACACACTACCCTCCTCGAATCCCACTTGTAGGATTTCACAGGGTTTGTTGTTGTTGTTAGTATTTATGTATGTCGTGAAGATTGCATTTTGTATCAATAGAGTCGAAATTGATTTCCATAAAAGTTTTCATTTGCATTTACATTGGTTTGTTTTGTCCGATAAATCAGGATTTGTTGCTACAAAATATTGTCTATCAAAAAAAGGATAATCTTTAGCAACTGCTGGTACACGAAATACTTTCATGTTGTTAACCAAGAGTGTCCATATGAATATCTGATGATCAGGTTGCGACTCAACATCAGTTGTAGAAGTGCTTTGTATTTTGGTTGAACCTTAAACTTGAAAAAGTAGTTCGCCGGCAGTGATTGTGTCTTGAAATGATCTTATCATTTTGATTTTTGAACTTATGAACGCCCTAATCTTAGTAAACGAAGTCTTGCCTCACAATGATAGCTCCCAGCAAAATTTCGGCTATGATTAAACTTGTCTTATGCCTAGTTATGTGTTAAATAAATGAGATTATATATGGATGAGTGTATAATATACAATGTTGAAATTGTGGATATGAGTGTAGGATATGGTTTGGGGTTGAGCTGGAAGTGGTATTGTAGCATAAGAGGAGCTAGGTAGGCCGGACCCTATTCGCATTGTGAGGGTAACGCATGTGGCATGATTTTTGCCAAGATTTCCAAGAGGAGGCAGGACAATTGGACTAAAGAGCAAGGTTATAGTGTGAACCTAGTCTAAAGGTTTAGACAGTTCACTTTATAGTCTCGCGTAGTAGTGTAAAGGTGATTTTTGGTCCAGGGTTAGCTCACGTTACAACATGAATAGCGCGAGCCACGACATTTTGGCAAAGCTGGCTAAGAAATGAGGCAGTGCAGTAAAGGCATGTTTTGGCCGAAGAAATTTTCTTCCTCACAGTGCTCACGCTAAAGCGAGAGTGGTCTGAGGCCTCAGGTCTATAAATAGTGAGATGTCGGGATTTTCAGTCCTAAAACGAAAGAGAGGGAGAGCTAATTTGAATCTGCTACACGATCCAACCACTAAGGTCCAAATGAGTATATCTATGAAGATTTGAGGTATTTATAACCCATATATATATATATATATATATATATATATATATATATATATTTATTTATTTATTTATTTATATATATAAGGCAGAATACATAAGTAGGCCCTTAAACTTGGCCCTTTTTGTCACTTGGACAACTAAACATAGAGTTGTTCCTATCAGGCACTCCAACTAAATCCATATGTGCCAATTAAACACTATACAGATTGTCCGTGAAAAACTTTTAAAAAAATTAAGTGTGTGTATTACAGTTGCCTCTTAACACCCTAAATTTAACAACAAATTGTTCGACATAATTAAAACATTTCAGTTAATAAATTTAACTCCCAAAACAAATTAAAACTCATTTCATAAAATGGAAAACCCGATTATCCCAACCTGATCCCTCTCTTCTTCAAACTTTTTTACTCTGCTCAATAAGCCAGAAATTTCCCTCTTAGGTTTCTTAAGAATTTCATCGTCATACCACCTGAAAAAATTGCAAGCAACTTTGCCTTCGATTTTGCCAAGAAAGAAAATGACGATCTGGCTTTAATAGGAATAATATATTAGGATATATAAAATAATCATAATATGGAGTATAATAATAATAATAAATAAATAAAAAATAAAAAAAATCAACAAGTTTTTCTCATGTTCACGCGCCATTTTCCTTGACAGTGTTTAATTGGCACATATGTGATTTAGTTGGAGTGTCTGATAGGAACAATCCTATGTTTAGGTGTTTAATTGGCACAGATGTGATTTAGTTGGAGTGTCTGATAGGAACAATCTTATGTTTAGGTGTTTAATTGGCACATCTAGATTTAGTTGGAGTGTCTGATAGAAATAACTCTATGTTTAGGTATCCAAGTGACAAAAAGAGCCAAGTTTAAGGGCTCAGTTATGTACTCTGCCTATATAAAACTGGGAATGAAAGAAGTGACTTGGCACTTCTCTTAAACTAGGATTGTCATTTATCTTTTTTCTCATTTTCTACTTATTTACCCGTATTCTTTTGTTAAGTATTACTCTTACCGTTTTGCACCGTTTCTAAACACGTAATCAAACACATTCTTTCGGTTACAACTTCTGCAAATCGTTTTGTTTTGAAAGAACAGATTTGTTCAAGAGCATTTAATATTTTAGTTCTTTTCTCTTTCCACGCCTTCTAATATTCCATGTTAATTAAAGAGGTGGCAACTATCTTTACCTCCCTCACATTTGATGGCTCGTCCAAGTTAATTGCTCAAATGACTAGGTAACGTCAATCATTTAATATTCTTTAATTTTATTACTAACTTTGATTGTTTATAATATATAATTTCATCCCAATCTCTCATATTTTCCTTTATTTGCATGCGATAATTAAAAAAATGGAGTAATGTGCATTACGTCAATATCCAGGGAAACAAATAAGAGGGATACAGTACAGTGGAATTAACAACCTGCTAGAACTAAATAACAAAGATTTGAATGGAGGGCAAATTTATAGAAGGTGTTGTCATTTTTCCTCTTTTGTTCTCTGAAGCCATCGGTACTTGTATTTCTCGTCTTTCTCTTAGAAATTTAAGTTCTTAAATTTGTTTTTTACTATTGATGATGAAAGGTGTAGGCATATAAATTTTATTAAAATTAAATCTATAAAATAATTTGAATTATATTTTAAATTCAAGATATATTAGTCCAAATAAATATTATGGGCTAATATAATTGAATTAATTATATAAGTCCAACATATACGGATTAAATAAATAAATCTTAATCCATTGGGCTAGCCCATTTAATTGGGCTAAAGTGATGAGCCCACTTAATTAGGCCCAAGATGTCATCTTCCTAGAGGCCCAGTTGGTGCCACGTGTCAAATGACGTGGCGCGCCAAGTCAAACGGAAGAGCCAATAGGATCATGTCACGTGCCAAAATGACAAGGCATGCCAAGTGACATTAAAAGGCCAATGAAACAGCGCCACGTGTGTAAGTGACATGTTCTGGCCAATCAAATACGGTCATGTCACACTCCAATTTGATTGGTCGGAAAGAGTTTGTTCTTATCACAACTCATCCCTTCCACAACTATAAATAGGGGTCTTCATAACCCAGGAAAAGGCCCCAGAAGTTATAACAAGAAGCAAGAGTGAGCTCGTAGATCAAATGCTGCGGATTTCTCTAAAAGCTACAAGCATTCAAGTGTTCTAAGGATTAAAAGATCAAGACCAAAATTCAAGAATAAGCTGCAAGCCCTTGGATTAAAAATACGTCAAGATCAAGATCAAGCTTCAAGCACTTGGATTAAAATAAAATAAAATTCAAGATTAAGCTCGGAGGCTCTTTTATTTACTATTGAAAAGAAGAATCAGAGGATTCATAAAGATTGTAACACTCAATTATTTGAAATAAAATACTACGATTGTTGCGATATTTTCGATCATGATTTTATTTTCTCGATGCAATTTATTGTCTACAAATTCTGGCACGCCCAGTGGGACAATCTCTACCTCTCATCTCTTCTTTTTTCAAGTTCAAGAACAAGATCTAACAATTCGACCATGGAAGAACAACTTGCAAATTTGACCAAAGCACTTGAGAAGTTGACCAAGTATTTGGAGGATCGAGATACTCGCCTCGAAAAGTTAGCAAGTGAGATCGAGAGCTTAGCAGAAGCAAAATCAATTCAAGCACCTGTGGAGCTTTTCGAAGATAAAGAAGGGGAGAATCCGCTGCGAGGCAAACGATCGTGGTCAAAGAGATCCAAGTTTCTCCAGAAGGTCTAATTCATGTTGATCAATTGAAGGACTTCATCATGGGGACAATTGAAGACAAAATTGATCCTCCGATCAAATCTTCCCTCGCATATGCAAAGTCATACACACAACGGATTGATAATTTGACGATGCCTACTGGATATCAACCTCCAAAGCTTCAACAATTTGATGGAAAAGGAAATCCCAAGCAACATGTGGCGCATTTCTTCGAGACATGCAACAACGCTGGGACTTATGGTGATCATCTTGTCAAATAGTTTGTTCGTTCTCTCAAAGGTAATGCATTCGATTGGTACACAGATCTCGAACCTGGTTCTATTGATAGTTGGGAGCAGTTGGAGCAAGAGTTTCCCAATCGTTTCTATAGCACAAGACACATCGTAAGCATGATCGAACTTACAAACTCTCATCAAGGAAAGGATGAGCCGGTTATTGACTTCATCAACCGCTGGAGGAGCTTAAGCCTCAACTGCAAAGATCACTTTAGCGAGACTTCTGGCATCGAAATATGCATTCAAGGCATGCATTGGAGTCTTCGCTATATCTTACAAGGCATAAAGCCCAAAATATTTAAAGAACTAGCAACTCGTGCACATGATATGGAATTGAGTATGGCTGCAAGTGAAGATCAAAGGTTTCCTGGCTTTGAGCCTCATGATGAAAAAGAAGCAAAGGATGCTGAGAATGGGGGCAAGTATTCATTCGAAGATGAAGCTGAAGAGTCCGTGCATGTTGCAATACTCCTTAACACATGAGCTTAAACTGCAAGTTATAACTCTCCTTAATGCATGATCTTAAACTGCAAGTCGTAATGCTCCTTAACACATGTGCTTAAACTGCAAGTTATTATGCTCCTCAACGCACGAGTCTAAACTGCAAGTTATAATCCTTCTTGGTACATGAGTATATATTGCATGTCATGAAGCTCCCCAATTCTGAACTAAATCTTTCAGGCGTAAAGCTCTTCAAATTCAAGCAAATTCTTCAAGTTGTAAAGCTCTCCAAATTTGGGCAAAGTGTTCAAGTCGAAAACTCTTCAAAGTCGAGCAAGGACTTCAAATAGCAAAGTTCTTCAAATTCGAGCCAAACTTTAAGACGTAAAGCTCTTCAAATTCGGCAACATCTTCAAGTTGTAAAGCTCTTCAGATTCGAGAAAAGTGTTCAAGTTGCAAAGCTCTTCAAATACGAGTAAAGGCTCAAGTCGAAAGCTCTTCAAAGTCGAGCGAGGACTTCAAATCGCAAAGTTCTTCAAATTCGAGCCAAACTTCAAGATGTAAAGCTCTTCAAATTCGGCAACGTCTTCAAGTTTTAAAGCTCTTCAAATTCGGCAACGTCTTCAAGTTTTAAAGCTCTTCAGATTCGAGAAAAGTGTTCAAGTCGCAAAGCTCTTCAAATACGAGCAAAGACTCAAGTTGAAAGCTCTTCAAAGGCGAGCAAGCACTTCAAATCGCAAAGTTCTTCATATTCGAGCCAAACTTCAAGGCGTAAAGCTCTTCAACTTCGGCAAAGTCTTCAAGTTGTAAAGCTCTTCAAATTTGAGAAAAGTGTTCAATTCGCAAAGCTCTTCAAATACGAGCAAAGACTCAAGTCGAAAGCTCTTCAAAGTCGAGCAAGGACTTCAAATCGCAAAGTTCTTCAAATTCGAGCCAAACTTCAAGACGTAAAGCTCTTCAAATCCAGCAAAGTATTCGAGTTATAAAGCTCTTCAAATTCGAGAAAAGTGTTCAAGTTGCAAAGCTCCTCAAAACACGAGCTTAAATTAAAAGTCACTATGCTCCTTGACGCATGAGCCTAAACTACACGTTCCTACACTCCTGGCCCGCATGAGTCTAAACTGTGTACGGCTCACCCAAAAAAAAAAGAAAAGAGTCCGCTAGGTTGAAAACCTCGAAAGAGGTGACCTAGGCAAAAATTAGGACATATATACATATATAAAGAATATGCTAGGTTGAAAACCTCGAAAGAGGCGGCCTAGGCAAAAGTTAGGACATAAAAAAAAAAAAAAAAATCACCCATTCCGAACTACGGTATGACTTGATCCTCTTCACCGAGGTATGTAGGCATCTTAGAGTTTCATTCTGAGTTCAGTCGCATGATTTCAAAAAATACATAGTGCCCCGATCGTTGTTCGAATTAAATACGATGGAATGTAATTCATTCAATCAGCACTTGAAAATCGAGCTGAGATACCATTTTCTGTTAAACTTTGGATCCCATTTGATTTAAAAGGGGCAAGCTGCTATGGTAATTGATGTCTTCAATGAAACGATGATATTCTTTTAAGAGGCTACAAAGTATTTGCATTGAATTCTGGGGATTCGCTATATCTTCATGTTCGCATAACCTTCAAGTTTATTGGCCTTCATATCCGCTCACTATCCTAAAAAAGGGAAGAGTGACAATCGTGATCTTGAAAGAGAGCATGGATAAGTAAATTTTTTTGCCCCGGGCATAAAAAAAAAGGGGTGTCTGTGTCGGAATTTTTTAAAAGGTTTTCAGTGCGAACTTTTAAAGCCATTCAAATTTTTAAAGGTTTTCGTTGCGAACTTTTAAAGGTGTTCGTATCGAACTTTTAAAGGTATTCAAAATTTTAAAGGTTTTCGTTGCGAACTTTTAAAGGCATTCAAATTTTTAAAGGTTTTCGTTGCGAACTTTTAAAGGTGTTCGTCTCGTACTTTTAAAGGCATTCGGATTTTTAAGGTTTTCATTCCGAACTTTTAAAAAGCGTATGTTTCGAACTTTTAAAGGTGCTTGTGAAGGTGTCCGTGACGAACTTTAAACAGTCCCTACTGCCGACTTTTAAAGATTTCTACCACGAATTTTTAAGAGTCTTCATCGCGTGCTTTTAAAGGTCTTCGCCGCGAACTTTTAAAGGTCTTCACCGTGAACTTTTAGAGATCTTAACCACGATATTTTAAGCATCTTTTTGCGAACTTTAAGGGTCTTCGCCACTAATTTTTAAAAGTCTTCATCGCGTGCTTTTAAAGGTCTCAACCACAAACTTTTAAAGGTTTTCACTATGGACTTTTAGAGATCTTGACCACGAGCTTTTAAAGATCTTTGCGCGAACTTTTATGGGTCTTCTCCATAAATTTTAAAGATCCTCATCACGAACTTTTAAAGGCCTTCGTTCGAATTTATAAAGGATTTCGTAGTTTGATGAAATTACTTATAAAAAAAAAAAAGACAACAAAATAAAATAAGGAAGGAAAGCCCAAGAAAAGAAGATGAAATTATCTTCGCGTTAATGACTCCAAGTCGTCAAAAGTAGAAACAAAGCAATTCGCAAATACTGAAATTGGTATTGAAATTGGTACTAATGTACTTAAGGACGTATGGTATTTATAGATGTCAAAAGGCGGCTATTGAAAGAGAAATTACCGATGGGAGATCAGTATTTAAGGCCGCTACGCTAATTGTTACCTACATGGACGCAATAGTAGTCTTCAGGAAGGAATCATATCATCTCCTAAAAGAACTTTGTTAGGGATGGTGTGACGAAGTTAAATTCTTGTCAAAGAAGGATTTAAAGGCCGAACGCGTTGGCAGTATGCCACGTTAAAAGATCCATGCAAACATAATTTCATTACGTGAGTTCCTTTCACTCAGACATTCTTGGTTACTGTGGCGTTATAAAATTGAAGCTACAAATTTGTCAACATGTTCAAAGTCATGACAAGTAGAAAATATCATTTTCTTTTATAGAAAAAGGGAGTGGTTATTTTACGGTTACTTCAAGTCTAATCTTTGAGTTTCGATAAATCTATACCTCGACAAACCTTTAAGTGGGAGTATTTGTAGGCATATAAATTTTATTAAAATTAAATTCATAAAATAAATTAGATTATATTTTAAATTCAAGATATATTGGTCCAAATAAATATTATGAGCTAATATAATTGAATTAATTATATAAGCCCAACATATACGGATTAAATAAATAAATCTTAATCTATTGGGCTAAAGTGATGAGCCCACTTCATTATGCCCAAGATGTCATCTTCCTAGAGGCCCAGTTTGGTGCCACGTGTCAAATGATGTGGCGCGTCAAGTCAAATGGAAGAGCCAATAGGATCATGCCACGTGTCAAAATGACAAGGCATGCCAAGTCACATTAAAAGGCCAATGAAACAGCGCCACGTGTGCAAGTGACATGTTCTGGCCAATCAAATGCGGTCATGTCACACTCCAATTTGATTGGTCGCAAAGAGTTTGTTCTTATCACAACTTCTCCCTTCCACAACTATAAATAGGGGTCTTTATAACCTAGAAAAGACACCAGAAGTTATAACAAGAAGCAAGAGAGAGCTCGTGGATTACTCTAAAAGCTACAAGCATTCAAGTATTCTAAGGATTAAAAGATCAAGACGAAGATTCAAGAACAAGCTACAAGCCCTTGGATTAAAAATTCGTCAAGATCAAGCTTCAAGCACTTGGATTAAAATAAAATAAAACTCAAGATTAAGCTTGGAGGCTCTTTTATTTACCATTGAAAAGAAAATCAGAGAATTCATAAAGATTGTAACACTCAATTATTTGAAATAAAATATTACGATTGTTGCGATATTTTCGGTCTTGATTTTATTTTTTCGACGCAATTTATTGTCTACAAAAGGTATCTGCCTGGTTTGCATATGTTCCCTGCCTGATAATATGGAATAATGATCATCGAAGCTTTTGTTGATATACTCATCCCATGGGCTGAAAGTTGTCTTTCTTTAATATGAAGGCAAGAAAACGCAACGAAAAAAGTAATTTGTATCATTCACTTCTGAAGGCTTGGCTCTCTCAATTTTTTTCCCTTTTTCTTTTATTTGCAAGCTTGAACTATGTTGGACACTATTAATTCATTAAAATTTAAATAAAAAGAACTTTTTTACTCTATTTTGGGATAACAAGGTATAATTTTCTTGGCTTGACATTTAGTGCAAAGATTAGTACTGTGATATACTCATTTTACATTACAATAGCTTTTTATTTGGATGGTGAAAAGAACCTACAAAGAAAAGGTACTAAATTTTTTTTCTTTAGAGCTATTTACATGTTTGACTATTTTAGATTCTTTTAGTATAGTCAACTTAGTGTAGGGAAGAAAAAAGATCTGAAGAAAAATCATACCTTTTTTTTATAAGTATATACTAAAAAAAGCGTTCACTTACAATGGAATAATATATAAGTCAGTGATCTTGAGATTAAGGCTTAATTATTATAGTTACATTCATTTGTTTATAGGAGTAATTTTTGTTTAGTTATAGATTTATGACTAAGTTTGCTATTTTCAATTCTTAAAAAATTCAAGAATATTGCCAAGCACACTTTTACTACATGAAGTTGAAGAACGTGCTTTCTAATAACATGAAAAAAATTCTTTGTGTTTGATCGTGATAGTGTGCTGATTCTTAAGGACCATAGTAAAGACATGACCATTATTCTAAGCGACATCACTGACTCGGTTGACAGTAATTTTGCTGGTCTGTACATGTTCTTCATCATTTAAAAAATGAAAAGTGTGTTTTCTGTTTTCTTTTTCTAAGTATTTAGTACTTAATGTCAGTTGGATAGACTTTGCAAGATAATTTTTTTGTTTTTTCTTGTAATCTCGAAACATGGAATTTTTGCACAAAATAAGGTGTACGGTGAAGTTATAAAGAAATTGTTACAAAATAACATCCTGAAAAGTGGAATAGCTGCGGTACTTTTACTATGTGCATTTTGTTGTTGGGCGGATGAGACTATCTTTTATTTTATTTTATTTTTATTTATAATAAAATTTAGGTGAAGTTTTCATTGGTTTTGGTTTACCTTATTGTTGAAGTTCTGTAAATATGTATAGTTGAAGTTATAGACTTGCATGTGTAGATTTTTTTATATATAGAAAATATAAGAATATTTATATTTATCGCAATATGACTTTTTAGTTATTACAAAAACGTCATTTCTTAAATTAAATGATATTTTTTATGACCGTGAAGCGCAAACAAATTTACTAGTTAGTATTAATCCACTACGATCGAAAATATATGGATGCATGTCTAGATTCCTAAATCTCCTAAAAGATAAAAGTTAGTTTGGCTACAAAGAGGTAATTTTACCACTTGAACCTCATTTATTTGGAGCAGATGAGATGGATAGAGTATTCAGGAGTTGTACTTATTATTAAGGTGTTCAAATCAAACCGAAAAGTCAAATCAAATCGATTTAAAACCTGAATATATTTGGTCTAATTTGATATTGAACAAGGAAAAATCGAACTAAACCAACATATAAATATATTTTGCTATATATATATATATATATATTAAAAACTTTATATATGATTTTCCCTTAAAATTATATCTAAATTTTTTGACCCTCTCAAGAGATCTAATATTTGATAGATCTATTATAGTGCATCTATTTCTTTTAGTTTTAAATAATGTTTGGTCCTAAGGTGCACAATCACTTTCTTATCAAATTTGTTGAAATGCTTCAATATTTTCATCTTTCATATTCACAGGTCACAATATAGTAAACCCTTATATCCTTGATTTTGAGATAGTGGTTTTAAAATTAAATGAGAACATTTCATCATATAGATTTCATATATTAATCGTTGTGCTTAATTATTGTAATAGGTTAAGCTTGAAAGAATAAATGAATGAAAGATTATTGTTAGAATAAAAATATAATTATCATGTGTTACAATATTTTTGTCATAAAAATATTTTAATGAATCATATGTTTGTCAATGTTCTATTATAACAAAATATAATTGACTTATCCAAATTTCATCCATAATTCTAGCAATTAATTATTGAATTTATATTTATGTAACAACAGAAACGAAAAACTTCAACGAGACCACCAAAAACGAACTAACAAACTGATAGAGTTAGTTCGATTTTTGATTTTAGTAAAAATCGAGTCAAATCGATCTATGAATACGTACTTACGACTCTAGTGAAATTATGGATGAATCATAGCTTGAGGGTATTAACGGAGGTTGTTGGGTATTATTGGAGAAAAAGAATAGTGGTTAGGTGTATTTAGATATCTTGTAAGACCATAAGCTGTATAGATAGCATATGAATAAAGTTGCAATGCTTTGGGTGAGTATTGGCATTTGAGTGGCTTAAGGCCAATACCCAAGTGTTGAATTGGATAAATTGAGCCATAAATTGCATGGTTAAATTATGATTGGGTAGATTGACGTTTTTGGGACGTGTTGAGTTATTTGACGCTCAACAAAATTAGGATTATTTTTTCAAAATACATGCTTTAAATGCTTTCTAATGTTATTTGAAATGTGAACTATATTTGTGGGGGCGAACAATTGTGCATCACACCATGATTTGCAAAGTATATATATATATTTATAAATTATCTTGTTAAATATATGATATGTATTCAATTTTACATAATTTCAAATCATGATTTTATGAAAGATATCTTGTATACAATTTGAAATATTTTTTGATAAATTCAATATATATATTGAAACCCTTAAATGACTTGATTATAAGAATATGAAATTAGGTCATATGTTCCATAATTTTATATAAGGTTGTACATGGTCGATTGTCCCAAGTTCGAATATATAAGTCGAGGCCAATAATGTCTAGATTGTTATATAAAAATCTGGGAGTTATTATTAGATAACTAAGAAGGTTTGTGTGGTTCCAAACAATCAACGTTTATCATAAAACACACCTACCAGTGAATGATTAGGCTAAACTTAACTATTTTTTTGGTTAGAGTTAGGCTAGATATATTTTTTTATCTCTTTTAGAACTTGGATTTTTGTGCTGAATGATTAGGTCAGGAGCTTTTGAACTTTATAGCCCATGAGGTTAGGCCAAGTTATCTATTTTGATAATTTTATCTCACAACCACCAAACAAAATAATATATTAATTTTAAGTCGACTAAAATTAATCTTACAAATAAATTTTTCTTATTCAAACTTCACAAATAAATTACATAAAATGGAGGGGCAAAAGAAAGTAGTTAGTTTCGGACTTGTCTAGTCCGGTTTACATCTCATGTGTAGTTTGCGAGCTATTGCACAGTGAGCAGGTTACTCAATGCGCACCCGGAGAGTTTTCCTAGGAATTTTCTAAAAAAAATAAGTGTTATGTTATCATTAATATGAGATATTAGTCAAGTTTAATATCTTCTATTGTCAAACTAGTTATTGTAAACCACTAGTAAACAATATATATCAAATCTAATGTAGAATCTTAACTTTAAACTTGCAGGTTACAATAAAAAAGTTAGGACAAGTGCAGACATACAAAAAAACGCAAGAAGGTTATTTTGGTAAAAACGAAACACGCCCCTGCTCCTGCTGCTTATAACACTGACGATAGCGTCAAGAAAAGATATTTTGGCTCAGCCTCTGTATCTCCGCTTCTGCTTCAGCTTCAGCTTCGCTGTAGTTACAATTTTCTCTTGCTTTAACGAGGTAACAAAACTTCTTAACCCTCTCATGTATCAGATCTACTATGTTTTTCCTATTTTTTCCAGATCTATTTAACCGTTTAAAATATCAATTAAAGATAAAGGGACACGGTAAATCTAAGATCTGTCTTCTTGACCTTGATTCTAAGATATGATTTTAATTTTATGTGGATCTCTGAATAATTTTTTTGTCTCAGGAGAATAGAGAAATCTGAACCCTATAACCCGTTATTCATTATTTTTAATTTAATATTGTTGTTTAGTTTCGTTAAATATTTTAGACGATTTATTTTGTGTAGATTGAAAAAGTGATTTGTTTGTGTTGGTGTCTAGGGTTGTCAAAATTGACCACGACCTGTTCAACCTGCCCAAATTTTAATGGGCTTGGTGAATTATTAATTTACCTGTCACCCAAATTAATCCGTTCAAAGATAAATCAGCTTGGTTACTAGTATTTTTGGTGCCTGAACTTGCACATAAGCTAAATGGAATAAACATTTAGGGCTTTAGAATAACATGGTGATATATTTAGTGGAAAATACATTTTTCTTACCACAATTTTCTTTTAAGCATGTATTGTGTGGAAAGACTTGTACTTCTGTACAGGGATAAGTGTGAGAATTAGAAACTCTGATTTTATGTTAACATGCAAATTATTTAGTATCGGAATGAAATTGATCGGAATCAATATAAAGGATTCATATAGTTGATTCCAACTAATTTGGGAATGGGGTATAGTTGATGATTGGTTGATGCATTGTGGGAGCAATATTGTCTTTGCTAGTTATTAAATTGGATCCTGGAAATACAGTGGTATATGGAGGAACTTGGGCTGATTTTTTCTTGGCTATTTGCGTTGCATTGTTATGTAAGCTGAACTTGTTTCTTGTTTTATAAAGTTAAACGTGTAACTTAAGCTTTTGAATGGAACTTTATCTTTCTCGATTTTATTCAAAATTTACTTTTGATCGATCTTTGGACTTAAAACCAAGTCATCTATTAAAAGTAAAACTCAAAAGATTGGAAATGTCATGAAAAAATACTAGAAGTTGAATGAAAATCATGGTCAAATTTTAGTAGGTTTAACACTCAAATAGTGAAAATAAATAAATAATGATCTTTCTGGGATGATGTATGTAACCATTGCTGAAATTCAAGAGAAATCAAGTGTCCTCAGAAAAGCAACAATTCCCAAGTTCGCTGGGTATGTTAACTTTTGAAAAAAGAAACTGTAATTTGTTGTATGTTATAGTATCTGTTTTATTGGCCGCCTCAAGCTTTTGGCAGGAAGTTTTCATTTTAGGTGGAATATATCTAGCAATTATTAGGCTATTGTCAAACAATTTATCACGTTTTACTTCAAATGCTCTGCATCGCTGATTAATGTCATCTAACTCATCATACAATGACTAAGATGAAAAAATATTTGAAAGAATGCGCAAGATGATGCATGATTGCTGGCATTCTTAACTGATGTTTTGCTGTGTACTGATGAAGTACATTATGTATGCTGGAAGTGGACTAAATTGATTTGTTTCTCTTCCCTTTTCACCAACAATGTTTCTTGTATGATCTCAGGGTGGAAAGAGTCTTGACATCTTCTACTCAGGCGGGATGAGGCCAATTTTCTGTGGGAATGTTGAATATAACGCCAGACAGTCAGAGTTGGAGAGGCTTTTCAGAAGATATGGAAAGGTGGATAGGGTGGATATGAAATCTGGTATGCCTCGACAGTCTTGATTTTATGTGTATAATTTATTTCTAACATGATATTGTGCTATCTATTTGGAAGCTCTTATTGGTTATTTGGTTGAGTTTCCTCTGGACAAGAACTATTTATCTGGAATGACCTTTATGTCCTCAATATCTGTCCTGCAAGATTATACATGTTACTATACCAAAAAAGGATTTTATGTGAGACGAATTGGGTATATGGTTAACTAGCTTCAATTAAAGCCTTCTTGCTGCAGTGGTGTTATTTCGATATATTTTACCTTGTTATTTTTAATATATTATCCTCTATGTTGTGGGTGAGTTTGGATCATGTATCTGCTGGTCCTGCAGTAAGGTGCTTGAATATGACCGTCTAGTGGGATGGTGGAAGATTTCACTTCCATTTATTTGGACAGTTTTTTATTTGGTTGAGAGTTACCTCCATGCAACTGCAAACTGAGGCATGAAATAAGTTGCCAAAGTGTTCGTCCGGCTAATTGCGTATCAAACCTGGACATACAATACACCATGTTCTATCCAATCTGAGGAAAACAGATCTTATGTAACTTATTACCTGGCAAGCTTCGACTAGGTTCTATGATGTCTGGCTACAGATGTTTTTGATAACAAGCAACTAGTAAAGCTGATGTGCTGGCAAAGCAGTTGATTCATGAAACAAGGAGTAGCTCCTACCGGTTACAGTAAAAGATGTCACCTGAGTATGGTAAGTCTAGAGTTTCAGAAGTCCCACCGGCACTTATCCCATACATTCAACTGTCCAAGGACTTGAATAGTTGGTTTGCTAGGGGACACCACGTTCATGCTTCACATTGTAACAGAACTACGCCGATGGGCTGAATATCTGTTCAGATCATTTGACTCAACAGCAGAAGATGTGTAGTTTCTTATGGGTGTTAGGATATGTTTACAAAGAAGTGTATTTAAGTATAAACCCCCGTACTCAATTATTCTTTGGCGCAGGATAACATTGCAATGTCCATACTATCATGGCTGATGGACGGCGTCTCATTTCATTTCCTAGCTGTGACAAGTGTTCTCTTCTTGTCTCCTAGAAGAGCTCTCTGATCCATCATGGCATCACAATCATACATTTTCCTCAGTCACTATTGCCCTCCATTTCCCAGCCTTCATTTTACAGACTTGTCACAACTCACAATGCCGACCTCGATGCTGAGGCAGCAGATTAAAATGGAGAAGGCACTTTCTTTACATTGTTCCCTCATGTGACATGCACCTTTACTTGAAATCTGTTAGTCCACCACCAAAGGTCTGTTACTGATTTTACTGGTAAAATTTTTTCTAGATTTGACAGAGTGGTCATTTTTATGATTGAGATGTAAAGTTAAGATGGTTTACATAATTACATCTCTGTTTGATGGGAGTTTTTTTTTCATTTTTTTGAATACTGAGGAATATTTCACTTGAGGATTCTAGTTCTCATTTCCTTAGTTTTTATTTAATCTTTGGTGTTTCCTGGGGTGGGATTTCAGGTTTTGCTTTTGTTTATATGGACGATGAAAGAGATGCAGAAGATGCTATTCGTGGACTTGACCGAATAGAATTTGGTAGAAAGGGCCGCAGACTTCGCATTGAGTGGTCAAAGGTAATCCGTTTGTTGTCTTCACATCCCTCTCTCCCCTGAAAATCTTCAAGTTCACTTGGTAATCTCAATGGCTATGCTGCAGGAAGAGCGTAGCAGTAGGAGGCCAGAGAGCTCTAGGAAATCTTCATCTAGCGTCAAACCTTCGAAGACTTTGTTTGTCATAAATTTTGATCCACATAATACTAGGAGCAGGGATATAGAGAGGCACTTCGATCCGTATGGAAAAATACTCAATATAAGGATTAGAAGGAATTTTGCGTTTGTCCAATATGAAACGCAGGAGGATGCTTCTAGAGCCTTGGATGCTACACACATGAGGTATCTTCTTAATATGAGTTGTTATAATGTGATTACTTATCAAACTTTTTCCTAGTTTTCTATATTTTCCGCTGCCATAGTTGACCAACCTTTGTTGTTCATGTTTTGCTTTCTGATGCAGTAAACTGATGGATCAAGTCATTACAGTTGAATATGCAAATAAAGATGATGATGACAGGAGAACTGGGTTTAGTCCTGATAGAAACCGTGATAGGGGTGGTCTCAAGAGAGGTTATGACCGAGATCGATCTCGGAGTCCTTATGGAAGAGAGAGGGGAAGTCCTGATTACGGTCGTGGTCGGGTCCGTAGCCCAAGTCCACTCCGTCATGGTAGGTCAAGTCCTGATTATGGTCGTGGCGCTAGTCCAAATCCCAATCATAGGGAAAGGAATTCTGAGTATGGTCGTGGCCATAGTCCAAGCATGAGAAAGGAGAGGAACCCTGATCAAGGAAATGGTCATAGCCCAAACCCTAGGAGGCTGAGAGCTGGTTCTGAAAATGGCCATGTGAGCAGTCCACCGGAGGAAGGAATGTTGGATGATCGTAGAGCCAGCCCTAGTCCTCCAAGGGGGAGGAGAGAGAAACAGAGCCCAGATGGTTATCACGGTCGCAGCCCAAGGTCTAAACCTGAAGAAATTGATAGTCCTGGATATGCTGCAGCAGAAAGCCCTCTTCCAGAACGACACAGGAGGTTTGCACATTGTTTTCTCTTTTTTAGCTCTTGGTTCTGCATATCTGTGCTTTGTGGTACAGTTCCTCAATTACTTTCTTGCTAATAAGCTTTGCAAATCATCTTATTTGTTTCTAATGCAGCGATTCACCTCCAGCTAGAGAAAGATCTCGCTCCTAATTTGTTCGGTATCAGCCTCTGACTTTGGAGTCATATGTGGAGGAACGGTCCCCTTGATGAGTGGTGCTGTAGAAGTATGCTTTAAGCAGCTGGAACATCAAAATTTCATGTCTTTGTTTGCATTTCATATGTTCAAAATTCCAGTCACTCTAGCATGGCTTTGACAATTGGTCTCGTACTTGAAATAGACTTGCTAGTATTACTTGTTCTGTTTTGAAGTTGAAAGTCCCATGGTAAAACTTGGATCGCGCATTTGAGTTGAGCGAAAAAACAATTTGCCTAATATTTAGTTTAGGTGATTTTAAAACGTTCTGTAGTAATTAAAGTGCGTCTAGCTGAGGCATCTGCATCTCTTTGATGAAGATTAATTGGCATCTGAAGCAAAAAGAAAACCAAAAACCTATGTTAAAGCAAAAGACATGGGAGTAGTACATAATTGTTTTAAGTTTTAACTAATCAAGACATTAATACATGCACATGGAAATATTCTAAGTCGACATTTATTAATTATTAACGAGCAAATTAAGAAGCAATCCCTTGTATCCAATGAAACTATGTCACATTAATTAAGCACTCCCTTGTTCGTTTTGGTTTTATAATATATAAAATGAGGCACATATATTTTTTGTGTCTATAAATTATTGTATAAAGTTAAATTGTTTTCAAAAAGAGAAAAATATCATTCTTTTTAATACGGACTAAAAAAAGGCAATACGGTACCTTTTTTAGGTGTGTAAAATGTGTATGAGACAATAATTATTTATCGAGCGTTAGTCCCTTATTTTAAGCCTTTCAAACTTTATAGACAGACTGTCTTGTCCGAGACGAATCTCAAATTTTCCTTTTAAAACAATGATCACGCCGGATGGTTCTACACATTCAAAGTTACAAATATTGCCGTTACTTCAAAACTAAACTTTGCCTTGCAAGAACTGTCAAAAATCAAAATCATCAAACAACCTTAGCACCAAAAGTGTTTACATACATCAGTTATAATGCTTACCCAGCTAAGCTCTCAATTTTTATGACAATCGAATAAAACAATGCCACGTACAAATACAATAGCTCAACTGAAACGTGTCCTTATGACAACCTGCTACAAACAGTTTCATAAGGGTTACCCACCGGCTACAACCGGTCACTGTCCGCAGCAATTCCCGCTGGGTATAAAAATCCCAATCAAATTTTGTCGCTCGCTGAAATTCTACTAGTTGCTTGTTACAAGGTTTTTAGCTCTTTTTTCCCCTGTGCTCTAAAATTTTAGCTAGCTAGGAGTATAATCTTTTTTACCCATCTAACTGTAAAGTGTTGATCTTTTTCTCTTTCTTTTTTGTTCCTTTTGTTGCTCTTTTGATATAATTGTATAAATTGAGTAATTTTCCTAGTGATCCCAAGTTTTGGGTACCTGTTAATGTGTCTTAGTAATTTATCCGTGTAATTTAGCTGTAATGCGTGGTATAATTTCTTTTACTGCTGCTATTTTAATTTATATTTATATGTTCATAATTGTATACTATTTCCTCATAAGTCATAGCATGATTGATAATGAATTTTCCTTCTGCTATCCTTTGGGTATCTAATTTAAGTCTTTAATTACTTGCTTAATTGGGTTCACAATTTGTTTGTTGGGTAGTAGACATGTCAGAAAGGAGAAGATTTTATACTATTGTCTCCTCTTAAATTTGTTGAGAAATGTTTTGTTATAGCTGCTAATTAGATATCTTCTATCCTTTTTTTAATGTTGCTCAGAAGTTTACCAGATTTAAGTCTTCCATTGCTCACATTTTTTGTCATATCATCTTAATTGGGTTCATCATTTGCAAGTTAGATAGCAGATAGTCAAATTGGAGAACATTTTAGAGCTGTATTTGGTTGGTGACGAAGAATTATAGTTCAATAGTTTGCTACTATTTCTTAGGTTGTTTGGATGAAAATTTTCTTCCAACTTTTTGCATAAGAGAGCTACTTGGATCCCCGCCAGCAAGAGCCGGTGCATCCAATGGTGCCTTCTCGGGTGGCTGGAGAGGTGGAACACTCATCTTCAAGTTCTGGTATCTTTTACCAAGGAGATCAGCAGTCTCAAGTTGCGGGTAATTCACGCACGTGGTCATCTCTCGAGGATGAATCAAATTGTTTACCTGGAAATGTGCAGTCAAGCATGGGTCCTGTTTCTGGGGATGTTAGTAATACAGTTTTGAATAGTGTGGAAAGCTCAGGTCCAAGTTTTGGCGCGAGTTCTTTGGTTACAGATGCCAATTCAGGACTTTCAGGAGGTCCTCGGTTTCAGAGAAGTGCCAGCATTAGTGCAGAGTCCTACATACGGTTGCCTGCATCACCTATGTCGTTTTCCTCCAATAATATTAGCATCTCTGGTTCATCAGGCATGTATGGATCCTCTGTAGTTCAGCAAAAGTCTAATCAAGAACCAAGAGTTCCTGAATCTTTCCGTCAAGATCATGTTGCTCTGTCCCATATGCAAAAGAAACCGCGTTTAGACATCAAACAGGATGATATACAGCAGCAAGTTCTGCAACAGTTATTGCAGAGAAAGGACCCTTTGCACCTGCAGAACCCCAGCCCTCAGTTACAAGCCTTGATCCAGCAGCAGGGGTTAAGGCAACAGCAGCAACAGCTTTTGCACTCAATTTCACCAATCGAGCGCGCCCAGCTATTTCAGCAGCAGCAACAGCTGCAGTTAAGGCAACAACTTCAACAACAAGCAGTGCAGCCTGTATCAGCCATGAAACATCCCTCCGATAGTGTCTTGTGCTCTCGGCGGTTAATGCAGTACCTGTACCATCAGAGACAACGACCTCCTGTGAGTGAACTTGTTTTTCATTATGAAGAAGGCTCCATCTAAAAGAATCTCATGTGTCTCATTTGTTTATTTGATTTGTTAAATTTCTGTTAGGATAACTCAATTGCCTATTGGAGAAAGTTTGTAGCTGAATATTATTCCCCACGTGCAAAGAAGAGATGGTGCTTGTCGTTGTATGATAACATTGGGCATCCTTCGCTTGGTGCATTACCACAAGCTAACGCGGTATTATTATTATTACTACCATTTTTTCCTTTTTTTGTTTCTTGAAAATTAAAATTTTGGTTCTTAAGTCTAGGAGCGACGGTACTATGACTTATGGCTATTAGCTGATGGAGTTGTGTATGTTAGGGTTTTCTTCAAAGAGAATGATGTGGACAGTATATCTGCTTTTTTATGTCTTACTTGTAATGTCATTTGCACCTATTTGCTCAATACAATGTGTATTGCTGTATGGTTTTCCATTTCCTTAAGTCAGTCTTCCCCTGAACCCCTTTTTAAACTAATTTCACAAGTATCATGTTGTAACATGTTCACTTGTTCCTTATTTTCCAGCAGGATGAATGGCATTGTGATATTTGCAGTTCAAAATCTGGAAGAGGATTTGGTGAGTGGGTCAATTAGTCATCTCATTTTCGATTATTAGTCATTTATTTAAAGTTGACACATTAGCATAGGTAGGTTCAAGTGATGAAACTCTGGTGCTTGTTATGTCATGGTCTAGATTCTCTCAATTCTGTCACTTTTGAGTAGTGTCAATTAACTTATAGGGTATTCTTCGTAAATTGAGTTTAGAACACCTACACAATAGGAGATCCGTCGCGTCAAACTTGATAATATTTTCTTGGAGGGCTTGAGGAAATTCATCCAGTGTATGTGCATCGCATTTTGTGTGCATGCAACATTAGATTTAAGTTGATGTGGCACACTATATTTTCATAATTACCCTGTAATGTCTACTTTAAATCTTAGGGAGGCATGACAAAAGTTGTTAACTTGTCTGCTTCAAATAACTGTTATGATGGAACAATTTATTGAAGAAGCTTCACTTATTCCCATAATACATAGAGAATTTCCTGAAAGAACTAAACCTTTGAAATCTCATCTTGTGAAGTTGTACAAGTGTGGCATTAAAATGCATGAATGATCATTGACTAATGTATATAATTCCTAAAATGAGATATACAAGTGCTGTCTCCAAATTAGAGGTTCAAAATTTCCAGATCATTTTAAAGGAACTTCCCCACCCCCTCCAACCCCCCAAAACCAACAACTCTCAAAAGGAAAGAAGTTAAGAAGCCTGAGTGACTAGTCAAACCTCTTCTTGCTAGCTAGAAGTAACACATGAATTTTTTTCTATAGAACCTGGAACTTAAGTGGAAACAACAACAACAAACCCAGTAGTTTCCCACAAGTGGGGAACTTAAGCGGTAACCTATATCTAAAATCTGACGGTACTCTTCATACAGTATTTTGTGTAGCATGAGATATTGGTGGAAGATAATCTTTTGTTCAGTAGAAGATTGTGAACCTTACACATGATATCATACAAAACAGTGATTCTTGGCACATTAACATCTCCTTGCTGGCCATCTCAAGGTGGAAAATGTGTTCTACTGCCACAGTGTGGTTGTCCACTTGTCCTGTTTTCACCGTAAGCTCAGTTGCCAGAATGTATGTTGGAGTGATAAACATCTTGAAACTAGAAGCAGCAATTAACCTAAAATTTGTTAAGAGTAAGACAAGTGTTGCTAAATTGGCAAGTAAAACTATAGAGGTAAAGTATTTCACAGCAATATCATCTGACTCTATGACTCTAAATAAAAGGAATTTTTTCCCTCTCGTGCCACATATGGTATTTGGGCTCTGCAAAAAAAGAGAAAAAGGAAAATGATATAGATTTAATTGCTCAGTTAACAGTTTTGTAAATGTAAATTACAAAACTTTTTATGATGATCGGATTGCGGCTCTGCAAAAAAAGAGAAAGGAAAATGATATAGATTTAATTGCTCAGTTAACAGTTTTGTAAATGTAAATTACAAAACTTTTTATGATGATCCGGATGCAATCATAGAAGTTTTAGGCTCCTTATAAGAAGAACAAGGAGTTATGTTTTTTTGGTTTTTGTTTCTATCTTCTCATGAAGTAAATTTTTTCTTCCAGTAAAAACTCTGCTGATGATTTGATTAATATATTGGATATGTTACTTTCTCAACCCAAAAAAAAAAGTAAATGCCCTTTTCGCGCAGAAGAAAAAAGTTTCATAAAAAGCCTTGAACTTTCTGTGAGAGAATGATGCATATTGCTTCAACCCCTGAGTTTCCAATTATCATATTTTGGAATGAGTTGAGTCTTGGACTCCTCATTCCATCACCTACTACTTGCTTTGCATTCTCACTTGCTCCTTGTTTGGTGGTTTCTAACAGAGGCAACTTTTGAAGCACTTCCGAGGCTGAATGAAATCAAATTTGGCAGTGGTGTTATTGATGAACTATTATTTTTGGATTTCCCACGTGAATGTAGATTCCCTTCAGGACTAATGAAGCTGGAATGCGCGAAAGCAGTTCAGGAAACTGTATATGAACAACTTCGTGTGGTGCAGGAGGGCCAACTTCGAATTATTTTCAGTTCTGATTTAAAGGTACATTGAAAGATACAATCGCCTTATAAGGGATCAGTGGCTCTATAATAGTAGATTTATATGATTGCCTTTACCAGATATTGTCGTGGGAATTCTGTGCACGGCATCATGAAGAGCTTCTTCCTCGAAGATTAGTTGCACCACAGGTACATGAGCTCTTAAAAGTTATTCTGGTTCTTCTGCAGAGATGTCCCCTCCAAGTACATGATGTACTCATTCGAAGTATTACAGTATTAACATAGATATCTGGTATTTTAGTTTTGATATACACCTTTTTGATGTGTTACAATAAGAGTCTAATTTCTTTTATGTTGTACTTATTTTATAGCATGCAGAAACTATTTGTTCTTCCTTAGAAGCTGTTTGGTAACCAATTTTAGAGGTTTTGGAAAGTATTCCCATGGATGCTTTAGTGCAGTTTTTTCCAGTAGAAAGCTGATGGAATTACAATTTAAAACCTATGGTTCAGTTGAAGTTTGTTCGGTTGCTGTTGAGTTTGATTCCACTGGGATAGCTGGTGGGCAGCACTCTTTATTGGAAGGTCCGGACATTTTGGCTGCAGAACGCAAATAAGTAGTTTCCAATTGTCTTCCTCTGGCTACTAAAACATTTGCAGTCAAGTGAACTGTTTGATCTGTAACTGTTGAGTTTGATTATAATGGGACAGCTGGTAGCGACCCTTCTTTGTTGGACGTTCATTTTTGCGCAGAAGGCAGATAGGAAGTTTGCTATTGGTTTCCACCTAGAGCAGCTAGTGGCCACCCTTCTTTGTTGGAGGCTCCACACATTTTGGCTGCAGAATGGAAATGGGAAGTTTCAAATTGACTTCTTACCGGGGCAGCTAGTGGCCACCCTTCTCTGTTGGAGGTTCTGGACATTTTGGCTGCAGAAGGGAAATAGGAAGTTTCCTATTGACCTACATACTGCCTCTTAACTTAGCAACTTTAAGAAATTTCCTTCTCAATTTCGATCGTCAGTCTCTCGTAGATTAACTGTTTGAGCATACAATGAATGAGCAACCATTTCATTATTTGCAACTTGTCTTCATATGGCATTCTTGTCTGCAGGTAAATCAGTTACTGCAGGTTGCTCAGAAATGCCTGACTACATTAACTGAAAGTGGATATAATGGAGTTTCTCATCAGGACATCCAAGCAAACAGCAATATGTGAGTAACAAGTTACTGAGGTTACTGATAATGTTACTCTAATTTTCATTCACGTTGCTTGATCTATTGGTATATGTTCTAACTCTCGTATTGGATTCCGTTTTTTTCCTGTGACTGGCATCTTTTACTTGTGTTGAGTACTCTCACTTATTTGTTTTTACTCTCTGTCCTATGTTGCTCCTTTGATATCTTTTGTGGTGCACCCTTACAGTACGCTACTTCATTTTTGTTTTTTGTGCTGCTAAATTTGAATCATATTCATTAAAAAAAGTTCATTTGGTTTACAAGTTAAGGAGAACACTTGATTAGTATATGAGACATGTTGGATGATTGTTTGCTTTCGTGAAGTCTCTTTTTCAATCCCAGGGTACCTAGTGGCTAAAGCAGTTTTTGCTTGGGGGATTGGCATTTTGCGAATATCTGACTATGTATTGTTCGCTACTGGTGGAGTTCATGTTCTCTCCACTTGATGCAATTGGTTCAAACTACAATTCTACATCACATTGTTTGATGCTGAAGTTTATTCACTTTAGGGTCGTCTCAGCCGGACGTCAGCTTGCCAGGAGTTTGGAGATGCAGTCGCTTAATGATTTGGGATTCTCCAAAAGGCATATGAGGTGCTTACAGGTAGTTTGATATGTTGACTTTAAAATGGGAGGGAGAATTCTGCTCCTCTTTTCCGTAAATTAAAAGAGTATTGGCTCTTTAATTTGGCTTGCTGATGTCATTTGATGTTCAGATAGCTGAGGCTGTGAACAGCATGAAGGACTTAATGGACTTTTGCAGAGATCATAAAGTTGGGCCAATTGGTAATTTCCCTTTTTTCCATTATCGAACTGTTATGATATATATGATAGATTTGTAATTCGTGGAGTTATTTTTCCCTTATGGGGAGAAAATTGACTATGCCAACACTCTTTTTGCAGAGGGCTTAAAGAACTTCCCACGGCATGTTACTGCAGCTAAGCGTCAGGTGCTAACTGATCACAGTGCACTGAACAAGCTTATGGCATTGCATCCGGGGCTTAATGGCCAGATAGACAATATTCAGCACATGGATGGTCGAAGAACTTTAAGTGGCTCCGCACAAGCTGCTCCTGCACTGACAAACTACCAGAATATGCTTATGCAGCAGAACTCAATGAATTCAAACCCAATGGCAGTTCGACAAGAGGCTGCTTCTTTCAGTAATTCAAATCACTCTCGATCTACATTGTTGCAAGGGCTAAATGGTGTATTGCAAGGAATCTTGTCGAACTTACCTGTTACTGGCCTGTCAAGCAGCAATGTGCAGCAACAACTGCAACCACAACAGCGATTACTGAATAGTAATGGCTTACAGCAACTCCAGCAAAATCATCCTCAATCCTCCCGCGGTAGTCAGGCCTTGCACCAGCAAATGATGCAGCGATTCCTCCAGGATATGAATACTAATAGCAGTGGAGCTGCGCAGAGGTCAGATGGTAATGCTTCTAGGGAAGGACTTGGTTTTGGAAACAATAGTTGTGCAACCACTACAAATGAGTCAAGCGCTATAGGACCCACCCCCTGCAGAAGTAACAGTTTCAAAGCGGCTTCTAGTCGTGAATCATCTGTTGGTGCTGGCAACTGTAGTTTCAGCGAGAAAGCTCCAGATTTTCGCCCGAGTGTTCATCAATCAGATGAAGTGGTTCCAGATATAACACAGGAGTTCACTGAAAATGGTTTTTTTAGTGATCTTGACAACATGAATTATGGATGGAACGAGTGACTAACATGTTTTGCTCCTTTGGCTTTTTATAAGATAAGAATACTGCCATACATCTTTGTACAGGCTGTTGGGATTAGAGTTTTGTTTTGTTCTGGATCCCCTCTATTTTCTGGTCGTGGGGGCTGTTGTAATGGACTGGAATACATATTAACTGGGTTTTAAAATTCGCTGTAAAATCTTTTGCTCGTTGTTGGGTGAATCCATGCATTAATAGTTATTCTGATGTAAGACTTAAATGACAAGTGAAATCTGAAAAGTCAATGCCCACAAAATCAAGAATACATTTCTTGGTGAAGCTATTCGTCAATTTAGTGTCAAGGCTAACTTTTCTTTTTTCGGTTTGTCACTTGGTAACCTGTACCAGCATTGGACAAGACTAAACCAAGATTTGATATGCACTATTTTTTAAAGCTTTCCTCGCAAAACATGCAAATTCAATAATCTCTTGATTCAAAATCATTTACCCTCAGATCTAATGGATGAAATTCGTCGACTGTCTGACAACATCAGAATACTGTGCTGCTTTTCGCGATTCTATCGGGCTTCTCTGGTTCACTTGGCCCTATGTATGGAGAATAATAAACCAATCGATCCTACAATCTTATTGGATTATTTAATTAGGCAATCATTGGTGGGATCAGAAGATTGTATCAGTCAAGAGTGGGTCGTAAGTTTGTTAATAACCCAAGTGGATTTGTTAGATGCAACTGAAATGACTAACGAGCAACTGAGAATATCATGATTTATATAGTCCTCTTGTTAAGAGGTAGGGTGACAATTCTATTAGCAGTTAGTTATCAGTGCTTGGTTTCTGTGAGTTGAATACTAGAAATACTTTCATTTTAACTTCAATATATTGATGTCTGTTTTCCTGTGACTACAACTCTTTGGTTGGAAGATTCTCTTATTCTCCAACATCTCCGGCCAGCATATCTACTTGGTTCAATCTCTTGCCCTGCTAAGAATTTGTGACAAATGAGCTTAGTATTCAACTTTAGTATTCTGTTTACCAAAGAATAATTAAGACACTACCAACTAATGGCTAGCAAAATTACGTCTAGCAGTGTCGGTCTGCCCCGAGATGACATCAAGTCAATGACGGTTTAGGTATTTTCTTAACCAAGCACATTAATCCATGTATGTCTTCAATGGAACAAAGAGCTTCCTGCAAAGACCAAGTTCCATTGCAACTTTCAGCTGCTCAAATCTTGCAGACAGATCAAGCTTTTGATCTCTATACTTTATTGAGATTTTCTAGAACGATTTCACAGAGACGTGATGTTCTGTTGTACGCTTCTACTGCTTACAGAACTGAAATGTGCGGTTTGCTGTCATAGCATGCAGAGCCTCCAACTTAGAGTAGTTACGTAAGATTTCCAAATAGTTGTATATGTGGTATTCTAAGGTTGCACCGCGACACAAGAGGGAGATGAATTGTGCTTTACCTGAATTTTGAGAATCAAAGAATCAGGTTCTTTGATAGAGTCCGGAACCAAAATAATGAGTTTTTGGACTCAAGACACAAAAATAGGTGAAAAAAAAACTTAGTGACCAAAATACATATTGCGCCCTTTTAAAGGACAGTATACCTTAACGGCCGTTTGCCCGTTAAGGTATAACGCCTTTTAAAAGGGCGTTATACATGAATATGAAAAGACGGGTAAGTATAGCGCCGTTTATTAAGACGCTATAGCATAGCGCCTTAATAAACGGATAACGCCTTAATAAACGGCGCTATGCCTACATAATAAATCGTCCCCTTCCCTTCCCCACCAAACCAGAACCCCCCTCCTAATTAAAACTGATATAAAAAAGTCAATCCCCCCCCCCCCCCCAATTAAAACTTAAAAAAACAGTCGATCACCCCCATTAACGACCAAAAAACCTCGAGTGGACCCCACCCATCCCACAAAAAGTAAAGATCCTCAGTCCCACATCCTAGCCAAGGCGTTCTCTCGTTGTGGGTTGCTCGTTTCAGCTCTAAATCGCTAAATCTTCAACTTTCCTAAAACCTTAAATCGAGGTATTCCGACTTAGTTTTTGTTGAAACTCGTATAAAAAATGCATAGTAGTTATTTTTAATGTGTTCTATGTTGTTTTGTGATTGTTTTGCGATTTAACTATTTTGTTATTTTTATCCGGATTATGATATTAGTGTGCTAAAAAAATTAGTAAAAATAGAGAAATTATTATTAGTTGTTAAAAAAAATGTTAATAAGTTACCTTTTACTGTGGTATATGTATTTTCGTGAATGTTTTGTGATTAAATTTATTTGTTGTTTTTATCGGGTTTAGATTATTTATTTGCTTAAAGACTAGTAAAATAGATAAATTGTTACTTTAGTTCCCTCTAGTGGTATCTTGTGGCCTAATGTAGTGCTTATATTTGTAATGTAGTGCCCTTTTAGCGTAGTAAAATGTAGTGCCCTTTAGCGTAGTATCCTTGTAGTTATTGAAATTAATCATTTAAGTATCTATTATACCCAAAAATACGTCAAAATAACTGATAGTTCAAACACAAACTCTGTCCAATTCTAGTCAACGATCATAAGAAAATAACACGAGAAAACAACAAAAATTCAGGATATCTTGGTGCTACTGGGCCTCAAATATCGAGTCCGGAACCCATATATGAATATTTAATAATTAAATCTTGTATAATTATGAAAATAAATTATTTAATTTTATTATAGTAAAAAATAAGTGAGTCATAAACAAAAATATATAATAATAAAACTAACATATAAATTAATAAAACTACTAACATATAAATAATAAACTAACATTTAAAATAACAGACATGTTGAGTGATAAATCGAGAAAATTTTCTCATCATGAACACAAGAATTCAGGATATCTTGGTGCTACTGTGTCTCAAATATCGAACCCGGAACCCACTTAAATTTCTCTTCCATTTTATTTTTTTCTTCTTCCGCCTCTTTTAGTTTCTCCTGCAATGCCGCAATTTCTCGTTGCATTTCAGAGATCTGGCGTTGGTATTCAGCGTTCATATTCCAAACATACTGCAAAATTGATTTGTAATATTCCTGGTTAATGGGTTCATCATACCATTCCTCAAACATACAATGATTTCCGTCATTGCCTCCAAACCTGTATAGACACATCCAGTATTTGCGCCCAATATTACCATCGGACCAACATGCCTTCATAATCGCACGTTTGCCACAATAGCACCTTGGTTGGTCACTGCGTCCAGACATTTGTTAATGCAAGAAAAATGAAAAATGTATGGAAAGTTTTGCTATTTGTTTTGGTTAAGCGCAGGTAATAACTAAAATGCGCTAGTTATTTATAGGCAAGACAACACACATAACGTAGTATTTAACCGCGCTATGCTTCACGTGTTAAAGATTCTTTCGGGTACAATATAACTTTTCCAGAAGATAGCTTTTGCAGGCGAGCAGCTTTTTCTGGTCGACAAGACAATACACATAACATAGTATTTAACCGTGCTATGCTTCGCGTGTTAAATATTCTTTCGGGTACAATACAACTTTTTCAGAAGATAGCTTTTGCAGGCGAGCAACTTTTTCAGGTCGACAAGACAATTATATTTTAAAAAATAATGGGTTTATGTTAGATTGTTGTACTAAAGTATTAATGTTAAATATCAATAAGATTTAACACCAATGGAAACGTAATTTTATTTCATACATTCTGTAAGATAACCAAGTACATACACTTATTACAACCACATTACGAAAACAAAACACTACGTGTATCCTTGATAGTTGGGCACATTAGATACTCTTCCACCAGGAGCTGGATTACCACCGCCACCCAAACCAGCTGAAGGATATTTACGACGGTCGTGTCCTGTTTGCGAGCATATGCCACATTTGTGTGCATAAACGGTATCACCAACATCCATTTAGTTCCGTATACACGTTCTTTTTTGCACTTGTCGCTGATGCAAAAATCCCTTGTTACACACCATTTTAAATGATTTCGGCGGCCAATAATGCTCAGCACCCACTGGCTGCAACTGCTCACTATAGGTGTTTAAGTATGCATCAACACTATATTCTTTATCAACGTAGTTAGTTGGCCCTAAACTTATATGTTGAAAGCACTTGATGGCATGCGAGCACGACATGTGGTAGATGGACCATTTCCCACAAGAGCATAACCTTCTGGATTCATTTACGGTATGTGTATTATTCCCCCGGTTGTGATGGATAGCGGTGCAAACTTCAAAAATATTTCGCTCGTTGCAATACTGCAAAAATGAATGTCAATGTGCTCGCTTCCTCTATTTCTCAAACCATGATCCAACACACCAGAACTACGCATATTCCAACTGGGCATTGGTTCATAACTGTAAAATTCATATCTGGCCGGTACCCACTGTGGAATAGATGAGTGTTAATACAAATTCAATACAGCAAAAATAAACATCGTAACACAAAGGAAAATTAAAGTTTACCACTCGTCTTGTGGATCATGTAAAGTAGGAGAGAAATTATTTTCTTGCTCCTCATTCGCCCGTGGAGATAAGTTTAGATCAAGCCAAACTCTTTCAGCCGGAACCTGTTCGGCTAAAACTGCTCCAAAATAACCACCCGATGATTGAGGGATATCCCTGCTTTGCGCAACCTCATTATTGCAAACGTCTTCAGCCTTGACGTACATTTCCAACATTTTTATCGAAAGAAATTCCCAGTATTCACCTGGAGTCCTCAAAATATCACGCAGAGTTTCATCATCCTCGATGTTAAACTCATCATAACAAGCAACCTCTTGCGGAGTGACAGAATACGGATATCTTCCGGTTACTTTAAGGTTCACCGAACGTTTGCTCACACTCATTTTTTTATATAACAACGATACCAATCTATCATACTCCATTGTAAGTGGCAACTTAACATGACACTGTGGAGATAAATTATAGCTTACTCAGTTATTCACCACCACAACCTCACCCCCAATATAATAAAACCCTAATTTTTCGCTCTTCAGACATTATGACAAAATGCAAAATAACTTAACGAAGAAACATTTAACAAGACTTGAGAATTTTTCTGAATGGATTTTTACAAAATCCTTAACGTATTTAAATAAGGCAATGCCCAATCCCGGGGGTCAAATTTTTTGAGGTATATCGCCTTAAATAAAGACGCTATACCCATTTGAATTATTGTTATGTCAATTAAGCGCAAAATAATTATTGGTGGACCCACAAAATATGTATAACGCCTTAATAAACGGCGCTATAGTTATCCGTCTTTTCATATTCACGTATAAGGGCGCTATATGTATTTTGGTCACTAAGTTTTTTTTTCACCTATTTTTGTGTCTTGAGTCCAAAAACTCATTATTTTGGTTCCGGACTCTTCTTTGATATACCCAAAACTGACAGAAACATCTCGTAGAGTGCGGGATGTAAAGAACACAACGATTGTTATGTCAAAAACCTCATCGCTCAAGGGAGTAAAAAGCATGACCTACCTTTATAGGATTTGCCTTTAAAACTTCACCAACTTTAAAGAGCGGTTTTAGGTTATAAATCCAACCAAGGAGACTAACTCTGGTACCCTAACCCCTACAATCAACTCAATTGTAGCGATCCCTTTCTAAAATAACCTTAGTCTAGAAAGTGAAAAAATATTCAATGTTTTGTGCTAACCTATGATTAAACTTCTCAAAAGCAAAATAGGTTGCAGTTCAAGAACAATTGACTCAACCTACCAACTAAAGAATTAAGCAGCTTCGTCTTCAGGAATATGTTCTTTAGTTGAACAACTTGAATCCTTGAGAGTACTTTCTTGCCGTGATTGCTATTGCCAAGAGTAATATGCTTGTGCGAATAGTGTGTCTGGAATGATAGCAATAAGTCTCTTTATATATGTGTGAGGTTGGCCAAAATCCTTTTTCATTTAATACTCCAAAACGTAGAATATTTTGGCTAAAGAAAATCTCCCTTTATTTGATTTGGTTTCTTTATTTATTTTCAATTCCTCAATCTTTTTCTTCATTGCAATTTTTCCTTATTTTTTCAAATCCTTTTTGAATACGGATTCCTTCGGTGAATATTTTTCTTGTTGCGCACAAAATAACTTCTTTCGAGAATTCAACTTGCACTTAACTTCCTCGCTAAACCTAATCACGTCTACAATCGTTTGCTTCATCCACCACTGACCTGGTTCCTTCATCATCTGCATATCATCTATCATAGCTCAAATTAGGCAGATTCATCACAAAAATAATAATTATCATGTTCAATCAGGGGATTAACCTATATGTAACCCCTAACATGATCCAATTAGCTCACAAAGGGGGTACAAACATAAGAAATATAATAGCATGAGACTTAGTAATCACTTCAAGGCATATCGTAGCTTAAGCACTATCCCGAGTATGGATAATACCCCAGTGTATGCACATGGGCTCAACCCCTCACATGTGCGCCACCCAAAACACATAGCTATCACTTATAACTCACGAAACTAGTGCCTCAACCAAATTTATATAAGATACTTAACTCAAACAAGCAAAATCAATACTCTAAAAATATCTTCCCGCGCGAATCGACCTCCGAACGGCTCGAAACTAGCCAAAAACAACTCAATAATATCAAATAATTCCATAGGAATCAAACGCAAATGATAAATGTCGAATCTTTAATTAAATACTCTAAGTCAACCAAAAGGTCAACCGGGGCTCGCATGCCCGAAACTCAAAATCTATACAAAATTCGATGGCCATAACCTTCCGAGTCCAAATATATGTTTAGTTTCCAAATCCAACTTCAATTTCATGTTCAAAACCCCAAAATTCATTATCTTAAATTCAAGCCAAAACCTCCCAATTTTTTCTCTTTAAATCCTTGATTTAGTTATAATAATCCATGGAAAAGCAAAATATATAACCAAAACAAAGATAAAATTACTTACCCTCATGATTTGAGTGTTTATCTCCTCCAAAACCGCCTTACTTGTACTCCAAAAACTCAAAAAGTGAAGAAAATAAACTCAAAATTCTGAAATTGGACATTAAATACCACTGATAGGTTCCCTTCTTCGCGATCACGGTCACCAACCTCGCGATTGCGATTTCAAAAATGTCCAGAACAATGTAACCCTTCGCGATCGCGATGAACAAACTTCATTAAAACTTCTCAACTCTTTCCAGTCAGTCTATAGTATAACAATCATAACTTTTTGTACAAAACTCCAAATGACAAATGGTTTGATTTTCTAGAAACTGGATACAAAGTTCTACAACTTTTGGTTTGGATTACCCTAAAATTCATTATAGATTATAAGATATAAGTTTCCAAAATTAGTCAGTGACAACAGAAATTTCTTCTTTGCGAACGCGAATTGTCCCTTCACGAACGCGATTCACAAGTTCAATATCGCATTTTACTCTTCGCGAACGCGGCTCAGAGCTCAGCAATCGCGATGTACACTCCTGTAGGAAAAAATTAGCAGATGAAAAGGGCCTAGAAATGGTCTGAAACTACCCCGAAACTCATCCGAGCCCCTCGAGACCCCATCCAATCATACCAACAAATCCATATACCTTATCCAAAAGTTCGAAATATCACAAATAATATCAAAATCAAGAATCAAAGATCAAGATTATTCTCTTAACTTTCAAACCTTCAAACTTCGTCGAACACGTCCGAATCCTACCATATCAACTCGGAATGAAACCAAACTTTTCACACAAGTTTTAAATGATAAAACGGACATCTACCAAGTTTCAAAATAATAATCCGAACCCGATAGCCATAAAGTCAACTCATAGTCAAACCTATGAAATTTTTAAACCTTCAAATTTTCAACTTTCGTCAAATAGAGCCAAATCAACCTAGGAACCTTCAAATCCAAATTCAGACATGCGCCTAAATCCAAGATCACCATACGAACCTATTAAAATCATGAAAACATAAATCCAAGGTTATTTACTCACAAGCCAAATTTTGGTTAACTCTTCCAACTTAAATATTTTAAATTGAGAATTACTCTTCCGAATCAATCCCGAACTTTCCGAAAATCAAAACCAACCATGATCACAAGTCGTAATACATCATATAAAGCTACTCAAGACTTTAAATCATCGAATGGAATGCCAATTCCCGAAATAACGGGTCGGGTCGTTACAGCCATCACGTTCGCGAGGTCAGTGATGCAAACACAAAGTGCATTTTTTGGCAGTTTTTGTCTTAGTGCTTCGCGATCGCGAAGTAGGTCCTGCTATCACAAATCGTTTACATGGAGCAGTGGTATATGGTTCTATTTTCAGACTTGAAACTCATTTTATCATATTTTGAAATTGGGGGCTCGGAGTGGGGCGATTTTCACCCACTTGGATTGGGTAAGTATTTTTAACTCGGATTTGATTATTATACATGATCCCATATTTAATTTTGGCATTTGATTGGTGGATATAAAAGAGAAATTGGGGGGTGGCAAAATCTTTTTAGAGTGAATAATTGAGATTTGAACATCGATTCAGAGTCAAATTTGGGCGAAACTTATATGGTTGGACTTGTATTCAAATGAGTTATTGAAAATTGTGAGTTTTGTTGGGTTCCGGGGTGCGGGCCTTGGTTGAATTTGAGTATTTCATTAAAGATTCGACCTTTATTATTTGGGTTTGATTTCTATGGCACATACATACACCTTAGCATGTCACTTATATCAGTCCATGAGTATGTAATTTGATATCCTCTATTCACGTACATGTATTCTTGTATATATACTTTCTTTGTGATAAAGAGTGGACTGATAGCACGTAACTGGTCCATGTGGATACGAGATATGATAGCACACGAGTTGTTCCTACGGTTGTTATTGTTGGCATGTGAGTTGTCCGTGTGGTTGTTATTATTGGCACGCGTGTGATCCGTGAGTATGGTTGTTATTATTGGCACGTGAATTATCCATGCGGTTGTTATTGTTGGCACGTAATTTGTCCCTACGGTTGTTATTTTTGGCACGTGAGTTGTCCGTACAGTGTGTGGATAAGGATCCATCCCCCTAGAGTCACCCTTTCTTGTTTCTCTCTTGATGGTGTACACGCAGGTTGTAAGAAACCGACAGGTTTCTGGTTGATGTGGATCTTCGTAAAGTTGATCATTGGTTGTAATATGCATCTCTTCTCTATCTGCAAACTCCTTGGATGTATACATGAATTTTCTGCATGCCTTCTCTATATGCACTCGTTGAAGGATTAATTATTATTTCATGCATATCTTTTTTATGTGCAACTGTTGAAAGATTTTCTGGTATTTCACACATATCTTCTCTATATGCAATTGTGGAAGGATTATTTGATACTTTACACATATCTTCTCTATATGCAAGTTTGATGACTTAATGATATTGGACGCACATATTCTGTATATGCTGGATTGTTAACTGATACATGACTTAGCCCATTATCTCTTTTTGCATCAATGTGATTTTATCTGTGTTATATGATTAGATGACACCATTACTGTATACTTGTGAAATTCAATAATTGAAGAGGTTATCAATGAGAATCATTAATAATTCTTGCCACTATTACTTCACCGAGGTTAGTTATGATACTTGCTGAGTACATGAGGTCGGTTGTACTATACTTCTGTATCTTGCGTGTAGATCTTGGAGCTGAGTTGCTATGGATGACGAAAGGTGGCATTGACGATGTACCTGTTTTCTGGATATAGTTACCACTTGTCCTTGGTAGTTTTGGATTCGTACTCTGTTTATGTATATTCCAAACAGATGTTGTATCTATTTTCATACCACCTTTATAAATCTAAATCTTAGTGGCTCACGACTTGTACTACCAATTCTTGAGATATTGTATGAAAATTTAGTTATTACATTTATTGATTATTTATGATCTTCATTAGAATTGAAGAAAAAGTAGTCTTACTTGTTGTAGAAAGAAAAGTAGCAGGTACAACATCACATTTGACACCTAAGGAAGGTACATCCCAACTATGAGGTACATCAACAGATGTTTCGATTCGAAAAAATGTGGTGCAGGTTCATCTCTCTCGACCAGTTCAGGTTCAAGGGAGGGTGATCGAGGGGACCCAGACTTTCGATCTCTTCTCTATGGCGGGAGTGATAGATTGAATCGACGACCTATACTTCAACTAAAGGCTCGTTCTTCGTTCCGTCGTCGATCAATCTATCACTCAATCACTCTGAACATCCTGCTGCTCATGGTGTTTCACGATCAGTATTGGAAATGAACGGAGAAGTGGTGGAACGTGCGGAACCACATATTGGATTACTCCAGTGCGGCACGAAGCAGTTATATGTTGTCTGGTTACCTATCGGATTGGGTTATGTATCATCACGACTATGTGAAATTTGGACCGTGACACACAAATTGTTGAATTCTGGTATGGAATCGCCAAGAACTTCACTTTCTGTTTTACTCGGTAGTTCTGTCGTTAGCGGTTCAGGGTTGGCTTGAAGACTGCCAACCTCGTTGAGTGCCGATCTGTGCTATTGAATTTTTTTCAACAAAATTTGTATTATATTTAGTTTTATTTGGTTTATATATGTACTCTCTATAAATAGACTTTGTCTAGCAGTAGACTTTGAATCCTGATAAAAGAATTTCCCACTTTGAATTTTGGTAAGTCAGCTATGGACTGAAAAGTATTCCTGTTCAAATTGATTATCCTTCAAACATCAGTACATTTTATATTGAACAAGATTTTCATTTTTTTAACATTTAGGAGTTTCTAAATTAACTAAAATTCTGATTAATCCATATTAAATACAGTTATAATATTTAAAATTTTTCTAACAATAGACTTTGATTTCAATTGTCCTATAAAATCTTTCCCACTTTGAATTTTGGTAAGTCAGCGATGGAATGATTTGGTATTCTTGTAAGCAAAAACCTAAAGAAACTGAACCGCGGAAGTAAAATAAAGATATATTTCTTTATTATTCCTTGCAATTATAGTCAAACCTCTCTATAACAGCCTCGTTTGGTCCGAATATTTTTGGATGTTATACCGAAGTGCTTTTATAGAGAATATATATTATACTCCCTCCGTTTCAATTTATGTGAACCTATTTTCTTTTTAGTCCGTGCTAAAAAGAATGATCTCTTTCCTTATTTGGAAACAATTTACCTTTATGCAATGATTTATAGCCATACAAAATATATGTGTCTCATTTTACATCACAAGTTCAAAAGTCTTATCTCTTTTCTTAAACTCCGTGCCCAGTCAAATGGGTTCACATAAATTAAAACGGAGGAAGTAACACAACATGAAAATTGATTTCGAAAATATATGAATTTTATAGTGAAGTGTTGTTATATAAGGATGCTATTATATATAAAGATGTCCGACTTAATTACTATCTTTTATGTAGAGATATTCAAGAGGGGTTAATAATCCAAACGAATATTTTGACTTAAGGAAGCCCATTATTTATTTACTAAGGTCAAAAAATTGTATTCGCTCCATATAGAAAAGTACCTGGCTGACTTTTGCTTTTCATTCTCTCTCTCATCCTTTTTCCAGAAAATTTGAAAATAAATAGTAGGAGACTATGAATACTATTTCAAAATGAAGACTATGAATACTATATCAATAAAGCTGAGACATATCCATGGATAATAATTTAAAAAAAAAAAACAATCCATGAATACTATCTCAATGCTTCAAAATTTAATCAAGGGAAACGTTGGTGCCTTCAATTAATCTTATGATCTCTACTAATGCTTTGATGATATACCAGAGATTATTCAACTGATGCTTTGATAAAACACCAGATACTATGTTCTTTATATTATATGCAAGTGATTTTGATCTTTTTGCTTTCGTTGTTTATACTAATATTCTATCATCATGGTACAATTTGGTGTTTTTCAAATGTTTGACACACTGAAAAGAAATACGAGTTCTCTCGGTCTTAGTAGTCTTGCTACTTCTTAGTACATTGTTATTTTATTTTATAACACGTTATTAACACGATTTTATTGAGATTGCCAAAACAGCACACCCTCATCTTATGAGTAAGATAATTGACCAATGGACACCAAGTTTTAGAAACATATAGTGTTATTTTAGGCGAATCATTTCTATGGCTGTGTATCTTAGTATTTGAAGTTTAACTCATACAACTTTCGCTTTACTGTTTGTGATGACCTGATAGGTCGTTTTGCTAAAATTTCATGATCCGAGACCTCCTATAGCTTCATTTGTTGTTTCTTGATTCGCGTGCATGGTCCGTGTTGCTTTTCGAAAAACTTTTATGTGAAATTTTGAAGAAAATAAAAATTTTGACTAAAAATAAGGCTAGAGTTGACCATGATCAACATTTTGGATAAACGATCCCAGATCGATATTTTGATGATTCCGGTAGGTTTGTATTGTGATTTTGGACTTTGGCGTATGCCCAGAATTGAATTCGGAAGTCCCTAGGTTGATATGACTTATTTTGCCGAAAGTTAGCAATTTGAATGTTTAGAAATCCCATAGGTTTGACTGTAGGTTGACTTTATGGTTATCGGGTTCAGATTTTTATTTTGGGACTTGGAATAGGTCCGTTTTGCTATTTGAAACTTGTCTGCAAAATTTAGGGTAATTCCAAGTTGGTTTGATGAGAATCAGACGTTTGGTTGTGTTTCTAGCTACTCTTAGTTTCCTTTTGAATCTCATGTGTTTTGATATCTGATTCATGGTTCCAGATGTTATTTTGGTGTTTTGATCGCGCGAGCGAGATTGTATGACATTTTTAGACATGTGTGCATGTTCGGTTTGGAGCCCGAGGGGCTCGGGTGAGTTTCGGATAGGCTTCAGACTATTTTTGGACTTGTTGGAACTACTGGTTTTTGCTTCTGGTGTCTTGTGCTTCGTGATAATGAAGGAGAAAGATTTGGGCTGGGGGCTGGTACTCTTTGCGAACACGAGAGGTTAGTCGCGAACGCAAATCCTTGGGGGGGTTACTCTTCGCGAACACGACTCACCCTTCGTGGACACGATGCCCTGTGGGATCTGGGGTAATTGAAGGTGGTCCTTCTTCGCAAATGCGACCAACGGGTCGCGAATGCGGAGGCTTGGATGGGGATGCCTTCGCGAACGCGTAGGCCTTTGGGCCAGTACCCTTCGCGAACGCGAAGAACACCTGGCGTCCAACTATTTAAAAGTTGAAAGTTGGGATTTGGTCACTTTTCACCATTTGTGAAAGCTAGAGCTTGGTCTAGAGATGATTTTGAGGAGATTTTCATCCCAACTTTATTGGTTAGTGTTTTTTAACTAGTTTTGATGTAGTTTCATTATCACCCATTGATTTTAACCTATCTATGAATTTCATGGTAGAAATTAGGGGTTTTGGGTCGAAATTAGAGATTTTATAAAATTGGAATTTAGACCTCAAATTGAGGTTGGACTTTGAAACAAATTACATAACTGAACTCGGGGGTGAATGGATAATCAGGTTTTGGTCCGAATCTCAAATTTTGACCAAGCGGGTGCGGAGTTAACTTTTGTTAACTTTTTCCAAATTCATTAAAGATAGAATCTTTTTCACTCGTGGGTAGTTTCTAAAGCTTATTTTGAATTATTTAGTCTATATTTGACTAGATTTGATTGGTTTGGAAGCTAAATTTAAAGGAAAAGACGTGGTTGAGCATCGATTTGGCGCGGAAAGAGGCAAGTATCGTGGTTAACTCTGACTTGAGGGAATTATGACTTGTTAGTCTATTTGCTACGTGAATTATGTATGGGGACGACGTATATGTAAGGTGACAGGTATATAAGCATTGTCACTGGGTTAAAGTATGCAGGTGAAAATTATTTATTGTACGATGTTGTTCTATTGACCATGCTTTCCATGCCTTAGCTAGACTATTATTTCTTTAATTGTTCACCTTCGTATTTATTGTTTATTTTGAAGTTGTTGGGATATTGAAAGTTGAGTTTTTTTTATCATAATACTATGATTGAAGTGAAATTTGCTTCCCACATTTCATTGGTACCTTGGATTATTGTTTTTGCTTGATGAGGAAGAGTAAAAAATACGAAGGGTGTTGCTGTGCCTTATTTGCATATTACTATTATTGATTGAGAGATTGTGAGGATTAAAGCATGAAAGGTGATGCCGTGCACTTGATTGCTTTATTATCAATTATTATATCATCTGAGGATGAGAGTAAAGCACAAAAGGTGATGTCGTACCATTTCATTTATCATATGGTGAGGATGTGAGTAAAAACACGAAGGGTGATGCCATGCCACTGCATTTATGATATTTCATGGTGAGGATGAGAGTAAAAGTGTGATGACCCAAAATGTCATCTTTAAAGTTAATAATTAATTCTGTATTCTAAGACCTCGAAAAGCACTAGTTATCATTACATGACTTGCGTACACAATCTGTAAAATTTTCCGAAAAGTTTTTATGTGAAAAATGGATTAAAATGTGATTTAGAGCTTTAAAAACTCAACTGAGTTGACTTTGGTAAATATTTTAAGAAAACAGACTTGGATCAGTATTTTGACAGTTCCGGTAGGTCCGTATCGTAATTTGGGACTTGGGCGTATGCCCAGAATCAAATTTCGAGGTCCCTAGTCCGAGATATGAAATTTTGATAAAAAAATAAAAGTTTAAGTTCAAATAGTGACCAGATGTCGAATTATGTGCAAACGACCCCAGAATAGAATTTTGACGATTCCAACAGCTCCGTATGGTGATTTTGGACTTAGGAGTGTGATCGGAATTTTATTTGGATGTCCGTAGTGAAATTATGCTTGAAATTGCTAAAATAGGGATTTAAAGTTTGGAAGTTTGACCGGGGAGTTGACTTTTTGATATCGTGGTCTGAATCCCGTTTCGAAAATTTTTATAGCTCCGTTATGTTATTTATGACTTGTGTGCAAAATTTGAGGTCAATCAGAGTTGATTTGATAGGTTTCGACATCGAATGTAGAAATTGGAAATTCTAAGTTTCATTAAGCTTGAATTTGAGCATGATTCGTGATTTTAGCGTTGTTTGATGTGATTTTAGGTTTCAAATAAGTTCGTATGATATTTTACGACTTGTTGGTATATTTGATTGAGGTCCCGAGGGCCTAGAGTGAGTTTTGGATGGTTAACGGATAAAAAATTAGACTTAAAGAGATGCTGCAAAAGCTGCTGCAAATTTTCTTCTGCTGAGCAATCGAGCCCAGAAGTCGAGCCCAAAAATCGAAAGCCAGAAGTCGAGCCCAGAAATCAAGCCCAAAAATTGAGCCAAGGATCGAAGGCAAGGCTCGAGAGCCATAATCGAAGGCAGGCTCGAGAGCCATGATCGAAGGCAAGGCTCGAAGGCCATGATCGAAGGCCCAGGCTCGATGCCACGATCGAGGCCATGATCGAAGGCTCAGGCTTGATGTCAGGATCGAGGTCATGATCGAAGGACCAGGCTCGATGCCATGATCAATCCCATGACCGAAGGCCCAGGCTCGAGCCTGTGATCGAAGCCATGATCGAGGCCTAGGCTCGAGGGCCATGATTGAAGCCACGATCGAGGCCCAATTTCGAAGGCTGCCTGGGCAGATTTATAAAAGAGGGGATTTCGTTCCATTCGCCATTTTTAACAAACTGGAGTTTGAGCAGAGGTGATTTTTGATATATTTTCAAGGAAAGACATTGGGGTAAGTGATTCTAACTCCGATTTGGTCATTATACACGAATATATCATTATTTTTACCATTTAATTAGTGTATTGAGATGGAAATTTGGGAAAATTTTAGAAATCTCATAAAAACGAATTTTTGAGATTTCGGTATCGATTCGGAGTTGGATTTGAGTGAAACTGATATGGTTGGACTCGTAATTGAATGGGTTGTCGGATTTTATAAGTTTCGTCGGATTCCGAGACGTGGGCCCCACAGGCGATTTTTGAACTAACTTCGGATTTTATCGAAAAAATGTAATATTTTCTTATGAAATTGATTCCTATAATTTTATTTGACTATATCGAATTAATTATGACTAGATATGAGTCGATCGGAGTCAAAAAATTGAGGAAAATACATACTACTTGGTTAAATTGTAGCAAGTCGAGGTAAATGTCTTGTCTAACCTTGGGCGGGGGGAAATTTCCCCTAGGATTGTTATTGAAGTGCTAAATTGTAATGTATTGAAAGTCATGTACACGAGGTGACGAGTGTGTACACGGGCTAAATGTGAAAGATTATATTTTTAAAATTGTGTAGATCACTGTTGCGCATTAATTAAACTATTTTATTCTGATATATTCTTCATCATTGATTTAATGTTTATATTTTAAAGTTTCTTGACCTTTTCCTGCTAATTGTTTTACCTGTTTAGTTCAAACTTGGGTTTTTTTATTATGTGCATTATTTGAAGTTGATTTTTTTAAAATTAAATATTATTAATATGAAGTATTTGACATTATTAAATTTGGTATTGAAGCAACGTATTAAAGATTTTAAAATATTATTTTGCTGAATTATTTATTCTTGAATACTTTTGTAAGATTTTCGTACTCATTGTGATGGAGCCGTGAGCTCTTTTTTGTGAAAAAATATTATTGATGATTTATGTTGGCATGAGCCATGAGCTCTTTATTGTGGAAAAAATATTGTTGTTGAAGTATTTTGGCAAGTTAAATTATTTGAGCACTTAAGGTACAAATTGTGATGTTGATACGCATGCGGTGGTATAAGGTCTGGGTATTGAAACGCATGCGGTGAGATAAGGGTGGCTTGATACGCGTGGCTAGTAGGGGGAACTACTAGAAGTCATGCAGTGTGATAAGGATGGCTAAAACACGGGATGCTATTTCGGGAAAAATATTTTCTTTAAAATAAATTGTGAAGGCTCTCGCGGTGAGATAAGAAAATGAGATATTGTGAATTTATTTATGATTTGGGAGTACGAGGCGGTACCTCGGGAGTGCCCTTGTTGATATTGATTTATGGCCGCAGTTGCCTTTGATTATTTGTTGTGATTTTTTTAAAGTTGAAAGGAATTTTGTTTTGATTCCACGAGATTTTATTTGCCATTATTTTGTGTAATTAAATGGTGACATGCTACATGATTCATTTCCATTGTCATTTTATTTTATTATATTTTTAAACATTTTACCATACAATTATTATTTTCCAGTAGGGCCTGACCTGACCTCGTCACTACTCTACCGAGGTTAGGCTTGGCACTTACTGGGTACTGCTGTGGTGTACTTATACTACGCTTTTGCACATCTTTTTGTGCAAATCCAGATACACCTTATCAAACCAGGCATCAGTAAACTAGCTGTACGAGGAGAGTTCGAGGTATATCTGCCAGCGACCGCAGACTCCGGAGTCCCATTCTATCTTACTATGTTATCTTCCTTATTTGATTTAGACTCTAATGTATAGAGACATAGAGAATAAATTCTTAGAAACTTGTTACTTATATCTAACGGGTTTTGGGAGTTGAAATTATTTGAATTGTAGTTTATTTATTGCAGATTTAAATTTTTATTCCGCAATGATATGCTTACTCAGTCTTAGAGAGACTAGGTGCCATCACGACATCCTATGGAGGGAATTTAGGATCGTGACAAGTTGGTATCAGAGCTCTAGGTTCATAGGTGTTATGAGTCACAAGCAGGTTTAGTAGAGTCTTGTGGATCGGCACGGAGACGTCTGTACTTATCTTCGAGAGGCTATGAAACTGTTAGGAAATATTCACTTCTTTGATTCCTTATCGTGTGTATTTGTTGATTTCGAAATTTTAAACCACTGTCTTTCTATTCTCTCACTGAATGGTGAGGACACGCACAACTGGATCCGATGATCAGACACCTGCGCCCCCTGTTGGAGCCTCAAGAGGTCGGGGTCGGGGCAGAGGCCAAGCCAGAGGCTGAGGAAGACCACGTGTGCAGCCAGAGCACCTGCACGAACTGCTGCACCAGATCCACCAGTAGCTCCAGTTGGAGAGCAGGCACCTGAGATGCCTGTTACTACTCTTGCACTTCAGGAGACTCTTGCCCAGTTTTTGAGCATGTTTAGAGGTACAAGAAGTACCACCCTCCCACTTTCATCAGTTTAACTTTAGAGGATGCTCAGGGTTTTCTGGAGCAATGTCACCGTATCCTTCGTACTATAGGTATTGTGGATTCCAGTGGGGTTTCTTTCACGACATTCTAGTTTAGAGGAGCAACCTACCAGTGGTGGCGGACATATGAGTTGGATAGTCCCGCTGAGGCATCTTCACTCACTTGGACTCAATTTTCAGATATGTTCTTAAGGGAGTATGTTACTCAGAGTCTTAGAGATGCATGGCGCGTAGAGTTTGAGCAGCTGCACCAGGGTTCTATGACCGTGTCAGAGTATGCGGTCTGATTCAGTGATTTGGTGAGGCATGCACCAACCTTGGTTGCTACTGTTCGAGAGTGGGTTCGCAGATTTATTGAGGGTCTCCACCCTAATATCAGATACAGTATGGCCTGAGAGCTAGAGATGGATATCACATACCAACAAGTGGTGTCAATTGCTAGGAGATTGGAAGGTATGTGGATCCGGGAGAGGGAAGAGAGGGAAGCTAAGAGACCCTGAGATTCTGGCACATATAATAATTCTCGTGCCCCAGTTGCAGCCCGTCATGGTAGAGGTTATATGAGCCGTCCTATTCATTCAGCACTTCCAGCTTCCAGTGGTATTCCGGCTACTCCCAGACCTCAAGTTCCATATTATGCACCGCAGTGTCTACTGTACCTCCTGTACGGGGTGCTTTCAGCGGGCAGTCTAGTCGATCAGGACCGAGCCAGTCCCAGTAGCCACGTCCTCTGAGGGCTTATTTTGAGTGTGGTGACACTCTTCATATCATGAGGGATTGCCCCGGACTTAGGAGGGGTGCACCTCCACGGATTTCTCAAGCCCCACCTATTCCACATGGACCTCAGGCTTCTCATGCCATGATTACTGCACCAGTTGCCACTCCACCTACACAACCAGCTAGAGGTTGAGATCGGACAGGTAGAGGTCGCCCTAGAGGGGTAGGCCAGGCCAGATATTTGCCCTTCCTGCTAGGACAGAGGCCGTTGCATCCGATTCTGTTATCACAGGTATTATTCCGGTCTGTCATAGAGACACATCAGTATTATTTGATCCAAGCTCTACTTATTCTTATGTGTCATGTTATTTTGCCCCGTATTTGGGCATATCACGCGATTCCTTGAATTCTTCTATTTATGTATCTACACCCGTGGGTGAATCTATTATTGTAAACCACGTGTATCGGTCGTGTTTAATTGTTATCAGTGGTTTTGGGCATGGGCTGGTTGTCACCCTTTCATACTATTCTTGATTGTTACGTCAAGACGGTGACGCTAGCTATGCCAGGTCTACCGTGACTAGAGTGGAGAGGTACCTCGGATCATGTTCCTAGCAGGCTTATTTCATTTCTTAAAGCTCAACGGATGGTTGAGAAGGGGCGTGGTACGTATCTGGCCTATGTGAGAGATGTTAGTGTTGATACTCCTACCATGGAGTCAGTTCCTGTAGTAAGAGATTTTTCTGATGTATTTCTAGCAGATCTTCCGGGTATGCCACCCGATAGGGATATTGATTTTGGTATTGATTTATTATCGGGCATTCAGCCCATTTCTATCCCACCATATCGCATGGCCCCAACATAGTTGAAGGAATTAAAAGAACAATTACAAGATTTGCTGGATAAGGGCTTTATTCGGCCCAATGTATTGCCTTAGGGTGCTCCTATCTTATTTGTGAAGAAGAAGGATGGTTCTATGTGGATGTGTATTGATTACTGCCAGCTGAACAAGGTTACAGTAAAGAACATGTATCCTTTGCCACGTATTGATAACCTATTTGATTAGCTTTAGGGTGCCAGGGTATTCCCTAAGATCGACTTGTGTTCAGGCTATTATCAGTTGAAGATTCGGGAGCCAAATATCCCGAAAACTGCTTTTAGGACTCGGTACGGTCATTACGAGTTCCTTGTAATGTCATTCGGGCTGACCAATGCCCCAACAACATTTATGCATCTGATGAACAGTGTATTTCAGCCCTATCTTGATTCTTTCGTCATTGTGTTTATTGACGACATTCTGGTGTATTCCTGAAGTTGGGAAGATCATGAACAACACCTGAGGACTGTGCTTTAGACTTTCATAGAAAAGAAGTTATATGCAAAATTTTCAAAGTGTGAATTCTGGCTTGATTCAGTGGGATTTTTGGGTAATATTTTCGTGCGAGGGGATCAAGGTAGACCCGAAGAAGATTGAAGCAGTGCAGAGTTGGTCCAAACCGTCCTCAGTTACGAAAATATGGAGTTTCCTTGGTTTGGCAGGGTATTATTGCAGATTTGTAAAAGGGTTTCTCTTCTATTGTTGCATCTATGACCAAATTGACCCAGAAGGGTGCTCTGTTCAGGTGGACCGAGGAATGTGAGGAGAGCTTCCAAAATCTCAAGACAGCTTTGACTACAGCCCAGTGTTAGTATTACCTACATGTTCAGGGTCTTATACTATGTATTGTGACGCGTCGCGTATTGGTCTCGGCACAGTGTTAATGCAAGACGGTTCGGTGATTGCCTACGCGTCCAGACAGTTAAAGGTACATGAGAAGAATTATTCGGTCAACGACCTGGAGTTAGAAGCTATTGTTCATGCCTTAAACATTTGGCGGCATTTTTTGTACGGTGTCTATTATGAGGTCTACACCGATCACCGGAGTCTACAACATCTATTTAAATAGAAGGATCTTAATTTGCAGTAGCGGAGATGGTTGGAGTTGCTTAAGGATTATGATATCACCATTCTCTATCATCCCGGGAAGGCTAATGTAGTGGCCGATGCCTTGAGTCGTAAGGCGGAGAGTTTGGACAGCTTAGCATATTTACCGGTAGTAGAGATGCCTTTAGCCTTAGATGTTCAGGCCTTGGCCAATCAGTTTGTTAGATTGGATGTTTCCGAACCGAGCCTAATTTTGGCTTATATGGTTTCCCAGTCTTCTCTGTATGATCGTATCAGGTAGCGTCAGTACGATGACCTCTATCTGCTTGTCCTTAAGGACACAGTTCAGCACGGTGTTCCAAGGAAGTCACTATTGGAGATGATGATGTATTACGGATGCAGGGCAGACTCTGTGTGCCTAATTTAGATGGTTTGCATGAGTTGATTCTCCAGGAGGCTCACAGTTCGCGGTACTCCATTCACCCGGGTGCTACAAAGATGTGTGAGGACTTGAGACAACACTATTGGTGGAGGAGGATGAAGAAAGACATAGTGGGGTATGTAGCTCGGTGTCTAAATTGTTAACAGGTAAAATATGAGAATCAACGACCGGGTGGATTATTTCAGAAGTTAGAGATTCCAGAATGGAAATGGGAGCAGATCACTATGGATTTCGTTGTTGGGCTTCCACGAACACAGCGAAAGTTTGATGCAGTTTGGGTGATTGTGGATAGATTGACCAAGTCAGCTCATTTCATTCGTGTGATTACTACTTACTCTTCAGAGCAGCTGGCTCAGGTATATATTCGCGTGATTGTCAGACTTCACGGTGTACCGGTATCTATCATCTCTGACCGTGGTACACAGTTTACCTCATGATTTTGGAGAGCTGTACAACGAGATTTGGGTACTCGTGTGGAGTTGAGTACAACATTTCACCCTCAGACAGACGGGCAGTCTGGACGCACTATTCAGATACTGGAGGATATGCTTCATGCGTGTGTGATAGATTTTGGGGGTGCTTGGGATCAGTTCTTACCACTTGCTGAGTTTGCTTACAACAACAGTTACCATTCGAGCATTCATATGGCTTCGTATGAGGCCATGTATGGTAGGCGGTGCAGGTCCCCAGTGGGTTGGTTCGAACCGGGCGAGGCTAGACTATTGGGTATAGACTTGGTTCAGGATGCCTTGGAAAATGTTAAGTTGATTCGGGATCGATTTCGTACAGCCCAGTCTAGACAAAAGAGTTATGCGGATTAGAAGGTTAGTGATGTTGCATTTATGGTTGGTGAGCGGGTATTGCTCCGGGTTTCGCCTATGAAGGGTGTGATGAGGTTCGGGAAGAAGGGCAAGATGAGCCCTAGGTATATTGGGCCTTTTGAGATTCTTGAGAGATGGAGAGGTGGCTTACAGACTTGCACTACCACCTAGTCTCTCTGGAGTTCATACGGTATTCCATGTTTCTATGCTTCACAAATATCACGGCGATCTGTCTCATGTGTTAGACTTCAGTTCGATTCACTTGGACAAGGATTTAACTTATGTTGAGGAACCAGTGGCTATTCTAGATAGGCGGGTTATAAAGGTGAGGTCAAAGAACATTGCTTCCGTGAAGGTTCAGTGGAGGGGTCATCCGGTCGAGGAGGCAACTTGGGAGACCGAGCATGATACGCGCAACTGTTATCCACACTTATTCACCAACTCAGGTACTTTTTCTAACTCCATTCGAGGACGAACGTTTGTTTTAGAGGTGGAGAATGTGATGACCCAAAATGTCATCTTTAAAGTTAATAATTAATTTTATATTCTAAGACCTCGAAAAGCACTAGTTATCATTACTCGACTTGCATGTGCAATCCGTAAAATTTTTCGAAAAGTTTTTATGTGAAAAATGGATTAAAATATGATTTAGATCTTTAAAAACTCAACTGAGTTGACTTTGGTCAACATTTGAGGAAACGGACTCAGATCAATGTTTTGACAGTTCCGGTAGGTCCGTATTGTAATTTGGCACTTGGGCGTATGCCCAGAATCAAATTCCGAGGTCCCTAGTCCGAGATATGAAATTTTGATAAAAAATTAAAAGTTTAAGTTCATATAGTGACCGAATGTCGAATTATGTGCAAACGACCCCAGAATAGAATTTTGACGATTCCAACAGCTCCGTATGGTGATTTTGGATTTAGGAGCATGATCAATTTTTTTTTTGGATGTCCGTAGTGAAATTAGGTTTGAAATGGCTAAAATAGGAATTTAAAGTTGGGAAGTTTGATCGGGAGTTGACTTTTTAATATCGGGGTCGGAATTCTGTTCCGAAAATTTTCATAGCTCCGCTATGTCATTTATGACTTGTGTGCAAAATTTGAGGTCAATCGGACTTGATTTGATAGCTTTCGACATCGAATGTAGAAGTTGGAAATTCTAAGTTTGATTAAGCTTGAATTGGAGCATGATTCACGATTTTAGCTTTGTTTGATGTGATTTGAGGTTTCAAATAAGTTCGTATGATGTTTTAGGACTTGTTGGTATATTTGGTTGAGGTCCCGAGGGCCTCGGGTGAGTTTCAGATAGTTAATGGATCAAAAATGGGAAAGCTGCTGCAAATTTTCTTCTGCTGAGCACTCGAGCCCAGAAGTCGAGCCTAAAAAATCGAAGGCCAGAAGTCGAGCCCAGAAATCAAGCCCAGAAATCGAGCCGAGGATCGAAGGCAAGGCTCGAGAGCCAAAATCGAAGGCAGGCTCGAGAGCCATGATCGAAGGCAAGGCTCGAGGGCCATGATCGAAGGCCCAGGCTCGAGGGCCATGATCGAAGGCCCAGGCTCGATGCCACGATCGAGGCCATGATCGAAGGCCCAAGCTTGATCCCAAGATCGAGGCCATGATCGAAGGACCAGGCTCGATGCCATGATCGATTCCATGACCGAAGGACCAGGCTCGAGCCTGTGATCGAAGCCACAATCAAGGCCTAGGCTCGAGGGCCATGATCGAAGCCACGATCGAGGTCCAGTTCCGAAGGCTGCCTGGGCAAATTTATAAAAGAGGGGGTTTCCTCTCATTCGCCATTTTCAACAAACTGGAGCTTGAGCAGAGGCAATATTTGATAGATTTTCAAGGAAAGACATTGGGGTAAGTGATTCTAACTCGGATTTGGTCATTATACACGGATATATCATTGTTTTCACCATTTAATTAGTGTATTGAGATGAAAATTTGGGAAAATTTTAGAAATCTCATAAAAACAAATTTTTGAGATTTCGGTATCGATTCAGAGTCGGATTTGAGTTAAACTAGTATGGTTGGACTCGTAATTGAATGGGCTATCGGATTTTATAAGTTTTGCCAGATTTCGAGACGTGGCCCCCACGGTAAGTGACTTGTCTAACCTTGTGTGGGGGAAATTTTCCCTAGGATTGGTATTGAAGTGTTAAATTGTAATGTGTTGAAAGTCGTGTACACGAGGTGATGAGTGCGTACACGGGCTAAATGTGAAAGATTATGTTTTTAAAATTGTGTAGATCACTGTTGCGCATTAATTTAACTATTTTATTCTGATATATTCTTCATCATTGATTTAATGTTTATATTTTAAAGTTTCTTGACCTTTTCCTGCTAATTGTTTTACCTATTTAGTTCAAACTTGTTTTTTTTTTATTCTGTGCATTATTTGAAGTTGATTTTCTTTAAATTAAATATTATTAATATGAAGTATTTGACATTTTTAAATTTGGTATTGAAGCAACGTATTAAATATTTTAAAATATTATTTTGCTGAATTATTTATTCCTGAATATTTTTGTAAGATTTTCGTACTCATTGCGATGGAGCCGTGAACTCTTTCTTGTGGAAAAAATATGATTTATCCTTCGGGAATATGTTCAAAAATGATATGTGTATTAAAATGTTATGGCTTTGAGTCGTGTTTCAAATGAAGGTCCATTATGCTTAACTAGGAAAAAATACCCCATGCGTCTAAAACTCCTATTGCTCATATGTGTACCTAAAGTCTTGATTTGAAATGCCTTATTGTTGATAATCTATAAGAATGCTTGAAAGTGAAAGAAGTGGGTTGGAAATGTAAAGCGTGGCCACCGTACCAATAATGAAAGTTATACTTGTGGCTAATAGTGCCAAGGAAATGAAATGATGTGAGAAAGGTTATGAAATGAGCCTTGATCCAACTGTTCCAAATTGACTTCGAAAATAGATTTTCCTAAAAGCGTATGTACTTAAGTCATGCCCAAATGTGGCTGTTTTAACTAATGCTATGTTTGTAAGTATTTCCAATGTGTTTTGAGCTCTTATATCTTCATGAGTTAAAATTGTGTATTGCCCTTTCTGGGGAAAAGTATTTCAAGAACAAATGATGTGTTACTCGTTTATGATTTTAACTTGTGCTTCGATTGGAGGCTAAACTCTTCTTCTAGTATCAAAATTCCCGAATACTTGCAAAACTCCATCAAATGTAGTCGAACTTGAAACACTGTTGAGGTGGGATGTTCAAGCTAGTAAATTGATTCTCAAATTGCATAACGTGCCCGAACCCTCATGTGTTAAAGATTTTCTATTGTGAATTAAGTATTGTTACACCCTATATTTTCGTACGTAAAAATGCATCGTAAGCAAACTAATGTAGGACCAAAAATGAGATTATACAGCGAGATGATGGATTTTGATGCTATCATGGGCATGGACTGGTTGGCAGCTTGCTATGCCACAGTTGATTGCCGAGCAAAGGCAGCCAGATTTCATTTTCCGGGTGAGCCAGTCCTTGAATGGGTAGGTAATACACCAACACCCAGAGGTAGGTTTATTTCCTATCTGAAGGCGAGGAAAATGATCGCAAAAGGGTGCATTTATCATATTGTGCGAGTTAGAGATGCAGATGCTGAGATACCTACACTTCAGTCTATTCCCGTAGTCAAAGAGTATGCAGATGTGTTTCCAGATGAGCTTCCAGGTATTCCTCCAGAGCGAGAGATTGATTTTAGCATCGATTTGCTTCCAGGAACTCAACCAATATCCGTCCCTCCGTATAGAATGGCACCTGGCGAATTGAAGGAGTTGAAGGAGCAGTTAAAAGATTTGTTGGAGAAAGGTTACATCAGGCCCAGTACCTCACCTTGGGGTGCACCAGTACTATTTGTGCGGAAGAAAGATGGCTCGCTGAGGATGTGTATCGATTATAGGCAGCTGAACAAGGTAACTATTAAGAATAAGTATCCACTTCCAAGGATCGATGACTTGTTTGATCAGTTGCAGGGGGCTAGATGCTTTTCAAAGATAGATTTGAGGTCGGGGTACCACCAGGTCAGAGTTCGGGAAAAAGATATTCCGAAGACAGCCTTCAGGACCCGATATGGCCACTTCGAGTTCCTTGTCATGTCCTTCGGGTTGACTAATGCACCCGCTGTATTTATGGACTTGATGAATAGCCTATTCCGGCCATTTTTAGATCTGTTCGTGATAGTATTTATTGATGATATTCTGGTTTATTCCCGTTCAGAGGATGAGCATGCGGACCACCTGTGAGCGGTACTCCAAACCCTCCGTGATCGTAAGTTGTATGCTAAGTTTTCTAAATGTGAGTTCTGGTTGAAGTCTGTAGCATTCTTGGGGCATATTGTATCAGATGAAGGTATAAAGGTGGACACTCAGAAGATTGAGGCCGTGAAATCTTGGCCTAGACCTACCAATCTGACAGAGGTTCGTAGCTTTCTAGGCTTAGCAGGATACTATCGGAGGTTCGTAGAGGGTTTTTCTTCCCTTTTGACACCATTGACGAAGTTGACACAGAAAGAAACTAAGTTTCAATGGACAGAGGCTTGTGAGCGGAGTTTCCAAGAGCTTAAGAACAAGTTGACCTCAGCTCCAGTTCTAACACTTCCAGAGGGTCTAGAGGGTTATGCCGTGTATTGTGATGCATCAGGTGTCGGGTTAGGATGTGTCCTGATGCAACATGGGAAGGTAATTGCGTATGCTTCAAGGCAGTTGAGGAAGCACGAGAGGAATTATCCGACCCACAACCTCGAGTTAGCTGCGGTTGTCCATGCACTTAAGATATGGCGGCATTATTTATATGGTGTTCATGTTGATGTATTTACTGATCATAAAAGCCTAAAATATATCTTCAAGCAGAAAGAGTTGAATTTGCGACAGAGGCGATGGCTTGAGTTATTGAAAGATTACGATGTTAACATTCTCTACAATCCAGGGAAAGCTAATGTTGTAGCAGATGCCTTAAGTCGCCGATCTATGGGTAGCTTAGCACATGTAGAGCCCAAGAAAAGACAATTAGCTAGAGAGATTCATCAATTGTCTTTGTTGGGGGTTCGGTTAGTAGATTCTGAGGATGGTGGAGTATTACTCCAAAACACTACAAAATCATCCCTCATAGCTGAAGTCAAGGAAAGGCAGTACGAGGACCCAGAGTTGGTCGAGTTGAGAGAGCGAGTTCCGCAGTAGAAGAAGCCATTGTTAGAGCTTAAGGGAGATGGGGTTCTCAGATACAAGGGTCGTTTATGTGTTCCAAATGTAGCAGGGCTACGAGACAAGATTATGTCAGAGGCACATTATTCATGGTATTCCATCCATCCTGGATCGACGAAGATGTATCATGACATTAAGGATATGTACTGGTGGAATGATATAAAGAAGAACATTGCTGAGTTTGTCACCTAATGTACTAGTTGCCAGCAAGTGAAGGTATTGCACCAGAAGCCCGGAGGGCTAATGCAGACTATAGAGATCCCGACATGGAAATGGGAGGCGATAAACATGGACTTTATCACGGGTTTACCTCGTTCTAATCGTAAGTTCGATTCCATATGGGTGATAGTCGATAGGCTCATGAAATCAGCTCACTTCCTACCGGTCAGATCTACATATACAGCAGAAGATTATGCAAAGTTATATATTAAGGAGATAGTGCGGCTACATGGAGTACCAGTTTCTATTATATCTGACCATGGGGCTCAGTTTACAACATATTTTTGGAGGTCATTTTAGAGAGGTCTAGGGACTCAGGTAAATCTCAGCACAACTTTTCATCCACAGACTGATGGACAAGCAGAGCGCACAATTCAGACGCTCGAGGATATGTTACGAGTATGTATGTTGGATTTTAAAAGAAGTTGGGATGAACATCTACCTCTTATCGAGTTTGGATATAATAACAGTTACCACTCCAGTATCCAGATGGCTCCGTACGAGGCTTTATATGGGCGTAAGTGCAAATCTCCTATAGGGTGGTTTGATGTTGGAGAATCTGGGTTACATGGTCCAGACCTGGTTCAGCAAGCCATAAAGAAAGTAAAGCTTACCGGGAGCGACTATTGACAGCTCAGAGTCGTCAGAAGTCATATTCTAACGTGCGGCGACGAGACTTAGAGTTCAGGATTAATGACTGGGTATTCTTAAAGGTATCACCTATGAAGGGCGTGATGAGGTTTGGCAAGAAAGTCAAGCTTATCCCACGGTATATTGGGCCTTATAGGATCATTCAGAGAGTGGGCCAAGTAGCTTATGAGTTAGAGTTGCCCTCAGAATTGGAGTCTGTCCATCCGGTTTTTCACGTATCTATGCTACGGAAGTGCATTGGCGATCCTACCCGAGTGGTGCCCACGGATGATGTACAGATTACAGAGGACTTGTCATACGAGGAAATTCCAGTTGCCATCCTAGACCGACAAATCCGCAATCTACGAAATAAGGAGGTAGCTTCCGTAAAGGTTTTATGGAGGAGCAAGAATGTAGAAGAGATGACGTGGGAATCGGAGGAAGAAATGAAGTCTAAATACCCCCACCTATTTCAAACTGAAGATATGGTTCGAGATGGGACGCTACAACATAGCTCTATGTAGGCTAGCAGGTCATCAGGTAAGCTTTTATTTTTCACTTTCAATATTTATGATTTACGGTCGGTGAGGCAAATTGCTGCTATTTATAAAGATTGGCCATATGTGGCATGCATAGTATGTTTCTGGCTACGTGCAGGTTGGTTTTAACCTAGTGTACGAAGGATACTTTGGCAAAATTTTCCAAAGTCTCTAAGAGTAAACATTCGAGGACGAATGTTCCCAAGGGGGGAGTGATGTTACACCCTATATTTTCGTACGTAAAAATGCGTCGTAAGCAAACTAATGTAGGACCAAAAATGAGATAATATTTAAAAGTATATAAAGTAAGTTAATCATGTTACCTCTGAGGTTACAAATATTGAAGATCATGAACAACAAGTACAAAGAGGGTTGGACAGTTCAGAAGCTAAAGCAATTAAATAAAATAATATTTCGTCGAAAGTCGACAAGTTGGGAATGTTATAACATGTACCTTTGGGGTGAGACTAGGGTGATTAACATGATAAGGAGATTATGTTATGATTTATATTAGTCGTATGACATCCGTGTGCTATGTTTTGAAGTCAAGCGAGTTGTGGAACAAAAGTCGATGAAAGTCATCACAAGTTACATTCATAAGTTTTACTGAAACTTTGGGTCAAATGTAACTGCAATTTTCTCCCAATATACTTAGAGTTATGGGGTTTTACACCCATAAAATTAAATATCTATGAGTCTATATTCCAACGCATTAAACCGTTTGTCAATACGATATCGGAGTAGAGAGATATGGGCATTTTTGCGATACTGCACAAGCTGCTAGGTGACAAGTAGGTGTGTCACCTACTTGCTTAAATGAAAGCCCAAAAATGGGCCATTTCGGGTCGTCCAAAGAGGCCTTTTAAAGGCCTATTTTCTTTATATATTAGACTTAAAATAGAGCATAATAACCAGACATAAGCTCTGCAAAAAATCCTCCCAAATATTTCCCACAAACCCTAATTGATTTTCTCTCCCTTTCAAGTTCTAATTGGAGGTAAAACCTAGAGTTTGAAGAACCAAGATAGGAGCTGAATTATCCAACAAATAAGGTGAGTTTACTGATATCTTTTATCCATTTTTTCTGCTGTAAATTCATGGTAAGTAGTTCTATACTTGTAAGAACTCACGGGACGGTGATGGAAGCCGTGAGTTCGAGTTATTCACTTGTAGCGGACTGTTTTGTGGACTGTTTTGTGTTGCTATTGGGCTGCATGTTTTACTACTGTTTTGTGGAGTTTTGGAGGAGGAAGGGGGTGTATAAACACCATATAAATGTAGGGTGGTTGGCTGGTCGTTCGTCATAACATTTCCGGGTCGTTTGACACTACTATAGTGGTCGTTTTGTGTATCAAGAGATTGGGGTGTGTTGGGCTGTTTTGTAGTATCTGATGGCGTATATAGGGATGAAAAATGGTGTATATATGTTGTTATTGTTCTGTTCTTGTATTGTTGGTGTTATCTTGAATTTGGAGGAAGTAAGGATTATAGGGGAGATGCTGCCCGTTTTAATACAAAATAAGTTTGTCGTTCGTTGTGCGATAGTTGTACCTTTCGTAACTTAACGATAGTATTATTATCATTCTTGTAGATTAAGGTGCGAAGAGGTGAGTTCAACTTGGTGATTGGAAAGATTGTGATAAGGTATGTTAAGGCTAAGCCCTTCCTTCATTTTGGCATGATCTCGTAGCTACATGTGTTAATAATGAGACATAAAGAGAAGTTCGTATTCATGAATTTATTCACATTATTCTAGTCTCATAAGTTACAATATTATTCCTTATCGAGACTTCATATTCAGTTTAGTTTTGTCTTTATTCAGTCAAGAGAGCAGAGGGTCTATATATATATATATATATATATATATATATATATATATATATATATATATATATATATATATATATATACAGTATTACACTATTTTCACCACCATCGAGCTATAATCGGTGGGCAGGCCCCTATTGGGCAACCTCTGATCAGATGGTAAGTTATATATACCGAGCCTACTGTGGCCGAGCGCCTATGAGCGAGCCTAGGATGGCCGAGGTACAGAGCCCAGTATGGCCGAGCGCCTATGAGCGAGCCTACTACGGCCGAGCAGTTACACGTACCAAGCCTTATAGGGTCGGACATTTATTTTACTTACTATATTGAAGGAGTTTTGTCACTATCAGCAGGTAGGTATATCTCCAGACCATCTTTGACTCCCAGTTAATTTCAGTTATCATATTATCAGTTCAGTTTTAGATTTCAGTTATTTTATTGCCTTACATACTCGGTACATTATTTCGTACTGACGTCTCTTTTCTGGGGGCGCTGCATTTCATGCGTGCAGGTTCAGACAGACAGACGGGTAGACCTCCTCAGTAGGTGTTTCCTGAGTTCAGCCTGATCGGTAAGCTCCACGTCTTTCGGAGTTGCCAGGTCTAGAGTTTTGTATACATCTTATGTATATCTGTATATATGTTATGGGTAGGTCGAGGCCCTGTTCCGATCACAATATATCTATCAGTAGAGGCTTGTAGATATATCCTGTTGGTTAGTGCAGTATGTTGGGTTTGTAGGCCTGGTATGTATATTTGATGGTTTGTCAGCTGTAGTAGCTATGACGGCCTTGTCGGCCTAGATTTATATTGATGTTTAGTTAGCGCTAGTTTCCATTCAGTTTTATATTTTGCTTCGCAAATTGTCTTGCAAGGTGGCCCCATGGCCAAAGTATGACATTATATGTTCAGAGTCCCTTAGTCGCAATTTGGTACGCCAGGTTAGGTGAGGCACCGGGTGCTGGTCTCGCTCCTAGGTTTGGGGCGTGACAAGTATGTTATACCCCTTTTTGGGAAGAAAACTGTAATGACCCAATCGGTCATTTTGAGTATTTGCACCTCGCTCAATAGTTTATGGGCATGAGTAGCTTCGTATGATGTATTATGACTTATGTAAATCGTCGATTTTGGTTTTCAGGTACGCCAGTATTTGCTATGTTTCGACACGAGTTGTTGAAGTTAAAAAGTGCAAAGTTCATAGATTTTGATTTGAGGTGTGATTCATTGTTTTGATGTTGTTATGTGTATTTTGACGGCTCAAGTAGGTCCGTATTGTGTTATGGAACTTGTTGGCATGTTCGGAAGGGGTCCCGAGGGCCGAGGGGCTCAGGTGAGTTTCGAACGAGGTTCAGATCATTTTATTGCATTTTTGGATTTTTGTTAAGCTGCTGGTTCTGGTGTGATCGCACCTGCGGCTGGTTTGCGCAGGTGCGATGGTCACAGAAGCGACAGAGGAGTCGCAGAAGCGAGGTGTGAGCTGTTGAGGAAGACTGCAGAAGCGGAAGTAAGGGCGCATCTAGGCTTCCGCAGAAGCGTAAGATTACCCGCAGAAGTGGCGAGTGGCGCAGGAGTCGGAGTTGGTTGGTGCACCTGCGCGTGCGTAGAGGCGGAGAATGTCCGCAGGTGTGGAAGGGCCGACCTCCATGGGCTTCATAGAGGAGAGATTTTATCCGCAGAAGCGGAGGTCGCAGATGCGACATTTTAACCGCATATGTGAAAATGCTGGGCAGAAATCATAAAATCGAGGCTTTGGTTCTTTCTTCATATTTTGAGATGTGGGACTCGAGTTTAGGTGATTATTGGAGCAAATTTCATCAAAAGGATTAGGTAAGTGTTCTTTACTCAGTTTTGGTTATATTTTATGAATCTACCTTCGTTTTTGGTAATTGGATTGTGAATTTTAAAGAGGAAATTGGGGGTTTTGGCCTAAAGTTTTGTAATATAAATTTTTGAGTTTTGAACATCGAAGTTGAATTGGATTTGAGTGAAACTAGTATGGTTGGATTCGTAATTGAATGGGTTGTTGGATTTGGTGTGTTTTGTTGGGTTACGAGGCGCGAGCCCGGGTGTGATTTTTGGCCGATTTTGGGGTTTGATTAAGGATTTGATCTTTATCATTTGGAATCGTTTCCTTGGGCTTTATTTGATGTATTTGAGTTACTTTTGGATAGTTTTGAGCCGTTCGGAGGTCGCTACGTGCGTGATGCCATCTTTGGAGCATCACTTGGCTTGCTTGGCATTGGTATTGGCTTGTTCAAGGTAAGTAACTCTTCTAAACTTTGTGCTAAGGGTATGAAATCTCAAAATACGTGTTATGTGATTGGCATTGAGGTGACGCACATGCTAGGTGACGGGCGTGTGGGCGTGCACCATGTGAATTGGGACTCAATTGTTTCCATGGCATTGTATAATGGTCCTACTTTGTTGATGTCCGTGTTTTCACCATGTGATAAAGTAACTGAGCTGTCAATCATGCTAGATATCATGTTTAGGCTTTATAACGATACTGCTAGGACCCATAGTGGTCGTTTCTTGCTGTTAATTCACTGCTTTCATTAATATTTCCTACTCAGTCATATTCATGCATTCATATCATATCTCAGTCTCAGTTGTTATTTATTGATACATCATATCATTATTGTCGGGCGAGTTTCATGACATTGTGAGCCCGTGAGTGAGACTGGAGAGATTGATAACTGAGTGAGGCCGGGGGCCTGTTTGTGAGGATATTGATACTATAGCACGTGAGTTGTCTGTGTGGATCCAGATATTGATAATATGGCACGTGAGTTGTTCTTACGGATTATAGCGCTTGGGCTGTTGGAGCCCCTCCGGAGTCTGCACACCCCTAGTGAGTGCAGTTGATTATATATATGTATATGGATCGGGTTGCACGCCGCAACGGGCCTTATGGTCATATGTGGATCGGCCTGCACGCCACAACAGGTATTATACAATGCTGGGTGATTGAGTGTGCTAAGCATTGAGCATAGTGAGAGGGAATGTGAGACAGTGAGATCAAGTACTCTGAGTACATGACCTCATCATTGAGATGCATTTCATTTGACATGCGTACTTGAGATGCATGCATAGGGATGCATTTCCTTCTGCTACCCGGTTCTGGTGACATTTATGATTTTACATGTATCTTGACATGTAGGTATATAGACGTACTTTCCTCATGCTATCTGAAAATGAAATATCTTACTTATTATTGAAAGGAGTTTTGGGAAAAATCACAGTTTTCAAACTTACTCGTATTTTAACATTTTCGGTAAAAGATTTGGGTTTTCAGTGAGACACTTGAAAAGAAATGCCTATTTTCTGGAACTGTAAATGAACTGAGCATTTTATTTCTAAGATACCTCTTTTATTACTTGTACTATGCTGTTATGAACTGTTTTGGAATATTGGTGTTGGACCCGACCTTTGTGTTTGCTCGTCACTACTTTCAACCTAAGGTTAGGTTTGTTACTTACTGAGTACATGGGTCGGTTGTACTCATACTACACTTCTGCACCTTGCGTGCAAGTGTTGGCTGCTGATGTTGCTGTGTTCGATGGGAGCTAGATTTGAAGATGTACATGCGTCCCGGTTGTAGATGCCTCTTGTTCATGGTAGCCTTAGATTTATAAAACTCTGTTAATGTATTTTTCAAACAGATGATGTATTTACTTCATTTCAGCTTTGTAACTCTATTTTAGAAGCTCATGATTTGTACTTCTAGTCCTTGGGAAATGTATAAAATTCAGATAATTTCTTTACTTAAGTGTCTTTTTAAATATCATTGGAATTGGATAGTTGTTAATTGGCTTACCTAGCGGGTTGGGTTAGGTGCCATCACGACTAGCTGGATTTTGGGTCGTGACAAGTTGGTATCAGAGCTCTAGGTTCATAGGTTCTACAAGTCATGAGCAAGTGTTAGTAGAGTCTTGTGGATCGGTATGATGACGTCCATACCTTTCTTCGAGAGGCTACATGACATTTAGGATATATTTCCCATCTTTCTTTCCTTAGCATGCGACATTGATTAGGTTTGAAGCGTAACTCTTTGAATTCCTTCTATGCATTCATATGCACATGTGAGCGCTCGGTATTGGCTGTGCGCCGATGACTTGTGATTCCATGGTTGAGGTGCGAGATGTGATTTTTTGTGCTGATGATGGGACAGTCTGGAGGACTTAAGGCTGGGTTTTGACAGTAGCTTGAGCACGAAGATTTTGATTATGCGAGCACGTGCTTTTGGGACTTATAGGTTCGTTGGTGTCCCTATTAGTGGAATTTGTGATTGGATGACTATGTGGTGAGTATGATGTGACTGCGAGATGTGTTCAGATTGTTCGAATGTGATAAGAAGAGTTTACTTGAGATGTAGCAAGGACTATTGGGTGTTTGATTTCTATGTTGATTTGGCGTATGGTCTCGAGTTATGGGTGTGTTGAGGGATCTCCCATGTTGTTTAGTCGTGGAGTGAAGTAGATTCTCATGTCTTGTTGATGAGTTCAGAATCGAGAAGATTAAGTGATTGCGTAGTAGTCGTTACTATGGAAGGGTATAGAGAAATGTTAGTTTAAGGCAAAGTAGGTGGATTATCTCCTGCGAGGTGTCCTGAGGTTGTGTAATCCCTATGATGTTTTGTAGAGAGTTCTCTTTTACCAATGAATGATATATGTTGCAATTTGAGTTTGGATCGCTTGTGGAATTTAGCTTAACCATCACGAGGATGAACGCGAGACTTGCAGATGATATGAGGTACTAGATAGTTTGTGTTGCATGAGCAGATGAAGGATTTAGTGGAATCTCACTATGGTATTATGGTAGTAATGGGGTATGGTTACTGTAAGTAATCAGATATTTTATTCCATGGCTTTGAGCCAAGTGGGGGAGTATGCTATCGACGAGTTGATTGCACAGTTATGTGTTGTATTGGTTTTGGTTCGGGGTGTACTGGTGAATCAGTTATGATTTGCAGAGGTCGAGATCGAGGATGACTCCGGTAAAGGAATTTCTGGATATAGGTTGTATTACACTCTATGGGTATATGGGAATCATAAAATTATTGAGTGGTTATTCGTGAAGGATGTAGTGTACATGGAGTAGGAATTTGCTCGGTTGCTTAGGAGTGTGGGTTACTCCCTTGGGTGTTGGTGTGCTAATGGGGCACAGGTTGTTTGATCCATTTGGTCGGTTTAATTGAGATTTGAGTAGAGTGGATGACTCTCGAGAATGGTTTTAATGGATTCAAGATTTATATGTAGCGATTTAGAATTTTCAAGATTTGTATATGGCTAGAAACTGAGAGTTACATTGGATGGTGTCGAGACTTGTGGCATTTTTATACCATTGTGGATTATGCAATTCAGCATCAAGAAGGTGAAGGAAATAGTTTTAGGTTCACATAAGGTATCTTTAGAGTGGGTGTCGCGGTTGTGGTGCTTTGGGGGTGCTTAAGAGGGAAGTCAACGGCTTATGAGCCTTAGGGCGTTGTGGTTTTATACTAGGGTCTCTTGTGTGGTGAATTTTGGTTAAGGATCGTGGTGTTCCAGCAAGGAGAAGTATCAATTTGAAGGCAATTTGGAAGGGACTTACAGAAATAGGACAACGTGGTAGTAGGTTGGATCAACACAGTAATGAATATAATCGGTTCTTTGGGTACTTATGATGTGGCTAGTCTCCACAGGTGTTTCGTGGCAATGCTCTTGGGTTTTTTTGGCGACCTGCGTGGCTGGGTTGAGTTAGAAAGATTCATTTCTGATAGCTTGGTTATGTGCAAATGGGGTTTGAAGAGTTCTCAATGGTTTTTACCACGGTTCGAGGAGTATATTTCCTACCGGTGTGAGGAATATGTTACATATTGTGGTTTTCTCTGGGATGAGATCAAATGGAAGGTTTCTGACTGATCGGATATGTATTCTTCTTGTGACTCAGAGTTGATTATGAGATTCTTGTACTCTTCATAGGATGACATGGTAGATGCGGTGTGTTGTGTAGGATTGAGATTTGCATGTGCAAGGTCACGAGTCAGTTTGGAAGGGAAGGGCATAAATTCATAGGCAGCATGGATGCTTTCAGATGACTAGGTAAATAATATTACTAATCGGTATGGCTTGATGAGAGTATATATTTTAGAAGGGGCAATGTGTTTTGATTTATGGATACTTCACTGGTACTGCGGTACTCTCCTGGTTGATCCACTACTGAAATTCAAATTTTGCTATATTGAACGGAAGAATTTTAGAAGTATTCCTTGTGGGATGATCGTGTATGAGAGATGTGTTTGACATTCTGGCGGAGGAATTGAGATCGAATATGGTGATTCATGTGTTCTATGGATTTGGAGACTGGGAGTTCTCAAGAGCAGATTGTTTCATGGTTATGGACTGTGAAGTCATGGCTGAAGCTAGCCAGATGATAGTATATGTTATGATTCAGTCATTGTGGACTTTCAGAGGGTTATTTATCTATTTGTGGGTGTACGGAGTTGATTTAGGGGTCCATTAGTAGGCCCAATTAAGATGCGTATTCTACACCGAGCATGATTGGTTGGCTCCATACTACTATTATTGAGGGATGTGCCATTCGGTTGTTGTTGAGCTTATTCGTGTTCTAAAATGATCTGTGAGTTACTCTTCTATGCTACTAGGAGTTGTGATTCGTTGGCTATAAGCACACATGGTGCGGTTCTATTTGGTTTTTATAGCAGAATTTGAGCAAGATGAGTAATTGGGTATTGCATGGTTGATGGCGTATGAGTTATGTTCTTTCGAGTTTTGTGTGGCATTATGTCATCTGCTCCTCCATGGTTATGGTAATGCACTTTGAGTACTTGATGTCGAATTGCACGTGGTTATTGATTTTAAGCATGGTGGCTGAGGTATTTCATATAGATCAGTGTTTGGATGGGATCACGCATTGCAACAGAGTTATGTCGAGATATGACCCCTTGTGTTATATTCATGTGTTTTGGTTCTACGGTGTGTGATAGGTTCTTAGCATTGCATTGTGGTGGTAGTTGTTGAGCTTGCGTGGACATTTCTCTCGTTTGAGTCACTTTTTCATGATTGAGTACATTTGGAAGGTTGCTTATTGGTGCACGGATTGCACAGGTTGTGGCTTTAGATTGTATGGGTGTGTCATATCACTAAGTTGGTCGTGTTGGATGAGATGAGGTCATTGGACCTAGAATGGATACTATCGAAATTGATTACAGCATGATTGGAAGGATAATATCGAAAGTCGGCTTAGAAATTTGCTATAATTCTTGTCGAAGGAGAGGGAGCTCCATGAATGGTGAATCTGATGAATGGTTACGAGTTTTTGCGTGTTTCTTTCATCATCGGTAGTGTACGAAGGTTTTAGAATGGAGTCTTGTTTTATATGAGGTTTATTACTGGCATCAGGTTGTTTTGAGCAGCTACTGTGATTAGAAATCATTGCTACGGGTATCTGTGTTATGTGATATATCATGCGATTGTATCTTGGGTAATGGTTGTGGCTTGGTACAACTTGTTTAGACTTATACAATGTGTAGGTTGCGAGATTCAGATCTTATAAGAAATTTCGGATGCTGAAAATTAGATTCTAAGGCTCGTGGGCTAGGTTGAATTGAGAAATTTTAGTTATGTTGTGTTATCGGACCTGTATGGGATAGGGTGACGTGGGATCACCCTCGGGTATATTCATGGCAAGGTTATACGGCGGTTTGATGGTTTTGTAAACAACTCTTGGCACATTCGAGGATGAACGTATGTTTAAGTAGGGGAGAATGTAATGACCCAACCGGTCGTTTTGAGCATTTGCACTTCGCTCGGTAGTTTATGCGAATGAGTAGCTTTGTATAATATATTATGACTTATGTGAATCGCCGGTTTTGGTTTTCAGGTTATTCGGCATCTAATTGGGAGAATGAATTTCATGGTTGAAGCTTTAAATTGGGAGAGTTGACCAAGTTTGACTTTTTGTGAATTTGAACTCGGAAGAGAGTTATGATGGTTCCGGTAGGACGTATGGTGATTTTGGACTCGAGCGTAAGTCCAGATTTGAATTTGGATGTCACTAGAAGTTTTTGGCACAAGTTGGCAAAAATTAGAAATTTGAAGGTTTGGAAAGTTCAAAAGTTAGACCGGAAGTGGACTTTTAGGATATCAGATTCGGATTGTGGTTCCAGGAATTGGAATAGCTTCGTCATGTTAATCGGGACTTGTGTGCAAAATTTGGGTTAATTCCGGGTTGATTTGCTATGTTTCGGCACAAGTTATTGAAGTTCAAAAGTTCAAAGTTCATAGATTTCGATTTGAGGTGTGATTCATCGTTTTGATGTTGTTATGTGTGTTTTGAGGGCTCGAGTAGGTCCATATTTTGTTATGGAACTTGTTGGCATGTTCGAACGGGGTCCCGAGGGGCTCGGGTGAGTTTCAGATCATTTTATTGCATTTTTGGATTTTTGCTAAGCTGCTGGTTCTGGTGTGATCGCACATGTGGCTGGTTTGCGCATGTGCGATGGTCGCAGAAGCAATAGAGGAGTCGTAGAAGCGAGGTGTGAGCTGCTGAGGAAGATCACAGAAGCAGAAGTAAGGGTGCATCTGGGCGTCTGCAGAAGCGTAAGATTACCCGTAGAAGCGGCGAGTGGCGCATGAGTTGGAGTTGGTTAGCGCACCTGCGCGTGCGCAGAGGCGGAGAATGTCTGCAAGTTCGGAAGGTCCGACCTCCATGGGCTTCACAGAGGCGAGATTTTATCCGCAGAAATGGAGGTCGTAGATGCAACATTTTAACCGCATATGCGGAAAGGCTGGGCAGAAACCATAAAATCGAGGCTTTGGTTCTTTCTTCATATTTTGAGATGTGGGACACGAATTGAAGCGATTATTGGAGCAATTTTCATCAAAAGGATTAGGGTAAGTGTTCTCTACTCGGGTTTGGTTATATTTCATGAATCTACCTTCATTTTTGGTAATTGGATTGTGAAATTTAAAGAGGAAATTGGGGGTTTTGGCCTAAAGTTTCATAATATAAATTTTTGAGTTTTGAACATCGGAGTGGAATCGGATTTGAGTGAAACTAGTATGGTTGGACTCGTAATTGAATGGGTTGTCAGATTTTGTGTGTTTTGTTGGGTTACGAGGCGCGAGCCCGGGTGTGATATTTGGCCGATTTTGGGTTTTGATTAAGGATTCGATCTTTATAATTTGGAATTGTTTCCTTGGGCTTTATTTGATGTATTTGAGTTGCTTTTGGATAGTTTTGAGCCGTTTGGAGGTCGCTACGCGCGTGATGGCATCTTTGGAGCATCGCTTGGCTTGCTCGACATTGTTATTGGCTTGTTCAAGGTAAGTAACTCTTCTAAACTTAGTGCTGAGGGTATGAAATCCCGAAATACGTGTTATGTGATTGGTATTGAGTTGACACACATGCTAGGTGACAGGCGTGTGGGCGTGCACCATGTGAATTGGGACTCTGTTGTTTCCATGGCACTGTATAGTGGTCCTTCTTTGTTGATGTCCGTGTTTTCACCATGTGATAAAGTTATTGAGGTGTCAATCATGCTAGATATCATGTTTAGGCTTTATGACGATACTGCTAGGACCCATAGTGGTCGTTTCTTGCTGTTATTTCACTGATTTCATTAACTTTTCCTACTCAGTCATATTCATGAATTCATATCATATCTCAGTCTCAGTTGTTATTTATTGATACATCATATCATTATTGTCGGGCTAGTTTCATGACACTGTGAGCCCGTGAGTGAGACTAGAGAGATTGATGACTGAGTGAGGCCGAGGGCTTGTTTGTGAGGATATTGATACTATAGCACGTGAGTTGTCCGTGCAGCACGTGAGTTATCCGTGCAGATCCAGATATTGATATTATGGCACGTGAGTTGTCCGTGCAACACGTGAGTTGTCCCTTCGGATTATAGCGCTTGGGCTGTAGGAGCCCCTCTGGATTCTGCACACCTTAGTGAGTGTAATTGATTATATATATGTATATGGATCGGGTTGCACACTGCAACGGGCCTTATGGTCATATATGGATCGGGCTGCACGCCATAACAGGTATTGTATAGTGTTGAGTGATTGAGTGTGCTGAGCATTGAGCATAGTGAGAGGGAATGCGAGATAGTGAGATTGAGTACTCTGAGAGTGTGAGTACATGAGCTCATTATTGAGATGCATTGCATTTGACATGCATACTTGAGATACATGCATAGAGATGCATTTCCTTCTGATACCCGGTTTTGGTGACATTTATGATTTTACCTGTATCTTGACATGTAGGCATAGAGACGTACTATCCTCATGCTATCTGAAAATGAAACATCTTACTTATTATTGAAAGGAGTTTTGGGAAAAATCACAGTTTTCAAACTAACTCGTATTTTGGCATTTTTGGTAAAAGATTTGGGTTTTCAGTGAGACACTTGAAAAGCAATGCCTATTTTCTGGAACTGTAAATGAATTGAGCATTTTATTTCTAAGATACCTCTTTTATTACTTGTACTATGATGTTATGAACGGTTTTGGTATATTGGTGTTGGACCCGACCTTTGTGTTTGCTCGTCACTACTTTCAACCTAAGGTTAGGTTTGTTACTTACTGAGTACATGGGGTCGGTTGTACTCATACTACACTTCTGCACCTTGCGTGCAAGTGTTGGATGCTGATGTTGCTGTGTTCGATGGGAGCTAGATTTGAAGATGTACATGCGTCCCGGTTGTAGATGCCTCTTGTTCATGGTAGCCTTAGATCTATAAAACTCTGTTAATGTGTTTTTCAAACAGATGATATATTTACTTCATTTCAGCTTTGTAAACTATAGTCTTAAAAGCTCATGATTTGTACTATCGGTCCTTGGGAAATGTATAAGATTCAGATAATTTCTTTACTTAATTGTCTTAATAAATATCATTGGAATTGGATAGTTGTTAATTGGCTTACCTAGCGAGTTGGGTTAGGTGCCATCACGAATAGTTGGATTTTGGGTCATGATAAAAAACTTGTCTGATATGAATGTGATCAAACACTTATTTCTCATATGATTAAACCTTATGAACTTACCCTTTCTAAGGCCAAAGGTGCCAAACGGTTGATTGGAAGAGAACTATTTGTACAAACTATTATCGTTTTGGGAATCTAAATTATGATATTGTGATTACACCTCCACCCGCATACATTGGGGTGAGGCGACATGGCTTCTTTGTGTAGAATTGTGGTAATGTGATTACACCTCCACCCGCATACATTGGGGTGAGGCGGCATGGACGCTTTGTGTAGAATTATGGTATTATGATTACACCTCCACTCGTATACATTGGGTGAGGCGGCATGGCCTCTTTGTTTAGAATTGTGGTATTGTGATTACACCTCCACCCGCATACATTGGGATGAGGAAGTAGGGCCGCTTTGTGTAGAGTTGTGGTATTGTGATTATACCTCCACCCGCATACATTGGGGTGAGGCGGCAAGGCCGCTTTGTGTAAAGGTGGTTACAGAGGATCCCCGACTTAAAATTTATAAATGTTATTGGTAGCACTTAATAAATTTGCTTTGACTTTAACAACTATCTAAGATCTTTTATTGTTATCATGATTCATCATATTCATGTTGTATTTCCACGTCCTTGAATAGGTGTTTTGGTTTTCATACTAGTACTATTTGACAAGTACTAACATCCCTTTTGCCGGGGCGCTGCAACTTTAATGGATGCAGGTGGTTTCACAATGGGAGGCATTGACCAGTGATAGCGGTACCCTCCTCTTCCCAGCTAACTTGGCGAGCCTCACTTTATTTCGGGGTCATGCATCTTTTGTTCTGTGTGTATTATGTTTTGAGGTACAGCCGGAGCCTTGTTGCCGGAACTATCAATGTACTCTTTTGCATCTATTAGTGGCTCCGTAGATATAGTGTGGGTTGTGTATTGGTGTTGGGAAAATCAAGCTAGTAATGTCGTATGTGTATTACATGTTCCACTTTAAACTATGAATGTGTTTGTATTTTGAGACTTAAAAAATAAATTAGAGTAACTAATGGTAATGGAGTTGGGGTTGTTTATGAAATCCTCTCAGTGTTTAATTAATAGAATATATCTCCTCTTTATTCATGGGTGAGTTTGGGTAGAAGGAAATCTAACAGGCTTGGTCGGCCGGGTTATCTCGGTTGAGCTCCGGTCACACTACCCGAGGTCAGGGCGTGACATATTGCTTGGGATACCATGGAAATATGATAGGAATGCGCTACATAAAGGGAGTAGTAATAGCTACACTCTTGAACTGAAAGGTAAAAAGTATCTCTTGAAGCCCTTGACTTCACTTCAAGTGTGAAGATCATAAAAGAGTTAAATAATTGGGTGGGGAGAAGGTGAGAGAAGAAGAAAGAGAGAATGAGTGTAGAGGTAAAATTTTACTTATTGAGATTGAGTAGAGTGAGGAAGCGGAAAAATCAGAGGGTAGCCAAAAGAGGAAGAATGAAAAGAAACCGAGTGATGGTGAGAGGAAAGAGGTGAAAGGAAGAGAGTTGAACCTTTTTGTAAAAGCCAAGGAGTGTGAAAAGACACTTAGTGAAGGAATGGATCTTTTACTATGTGTGTATAAATGAGCTTATTTCAACACTAACGAACTCTCTAACTCTTTGTCTAATGATTTTATCTATTTACTGCAAGAATACAATGATGTCTTTCCTGAGGAGCTACCTAAAGGATTGTCACCCCTTAGAGGGATTGAACACCAGATTGACTTTGTGCCAAGATCTCAGATTCTGAATTAACCGGCTTATAAGAGCAGTCTAGAGGAGGCTAAGGAGCTTCAAAGGCAAGTAGAGGAGATGCTAAATAAGGGGTTCATGAGGGAGAACATGAGTCCTTGTGTTGTACCAGTCATTTTGGTACCAAAGAAGGATGGGTCTTGGCATATGTGTGTTGACTGTAGAGCTATTAACAAAATCACGGTAAAGTATCACTATCCCATTCCTATATTGGATGATATGTTGGATGAGTTGCATGGTGTAAAGGTGTTTTCAAAAATTGATTTGTAAAGTGGATATCTTCAGATTAAGATGAATCCTGGTGATGAATAGAAAACAACCTTTAAAACTAAAATTGGTTTATATGAATGGTTAGTTATGCCTTTTGGGTTAACTAATGCATCTAGTACATTTATGCGTTTGATAGATTATGTATTAAAGCCATAGAGGTAAATTTGTTGTTGTCTATTTTGATGATATACTTATTTGCAGTCATTATTTGGATGATCATCTTTTGCATGTTAAAAGTATGCTTGGTGTACTTAGGAAAGAGAAACTCTTTGAAAATCCTAAGAAGTGTGATTTTTGTGTTGATAGGGTGATTTTCTTGGGGTTTGTTATGAGTGGGAAGGGTATAAAGGTTGATGAGACTAAAGTGAAAGCCATTAGAGATTGGCCTGTTTCGAAGAGTGTGTTAGAGGTTAAGGGTTTTCATGATCTCGCTAATTTCTGTAGGAGATTTGTTAAGAGATTTAGTACCATATATGCTCCTTTGACTGCAATAATTAGGAAGGATAAGGGATTTAAATTAGGTAAGGAACAAGATGAGGCTTTTGAATTATTGAAGAAAACTCTTAGTTCAGCCCTTTTGCTACAACTACTTGATTTTAGTAAGACTTTTGAGGTTGGGTGTGATGCTTCTGGGGTAGGTATAGGTGAAGTTCTTATGCAAGACCAAAAACCTATAGCTTACTTTTGTGAGAAATTGAGTGGAGCAACATTAAATTATTCTACTTATGATAAAGAGTTATATGCCCTTGTGAGAGCTTTAACTAATTGGAAGCATTATTTGTGGTCTAAGGAATTTGTGATTAGGACTGACCATGAGAGTCTTAGATTTCTAAAGAGACAGTCTATGTTAAACAGAAGACATGCTAAGTGGGTAGAGTTTGTAGAGACATTTACATATGTTATCCACTATAAGCAAGGCAAAGATAATGTTGTTGCTGATGTACTTTCTAGACGATAAGTTATGATCAATTTGTTAACTGCTAATTTGATGGGGTTCGAGCATATTAAAGATTTATATGATAGTGACCCAGATTTTAGTAGTAAGTACAAGGAGTGTAATTTGGGTGTGTTTGATGGATTCCTTATGGATGATGGTTATTTGTTTAGGAATGGAAAATTGTGTGTCCCTAAATGTTCTTTGAGTGAATTGTTTGTTAGAGAGGCACATAGTGGTGGATTGATGAGGCAATTTGGAGTTTCTAAAATACTTGAGCGCCTAAAAGGAAATTTTTTATTGGCCTCACACGAGGAGAGATGTAGGTAGAGTTTGTGGTAGATGTATCGAGTGTCTTCAGGCTAAGTCTAAGGTTAAGCCACATGATTTATATACTCCATTGCCTGTTCCCGAAGGTCCTTGGTTAGATATTTCTATGAATTTTTTTTTGGGATTACCAAGGACTAGGAAGAGACATGATTGCATATTTATTATAGTTGACCATTTTTCTAAGATGTCACATTTTATTCCTTGTGACGATAAAAATGATGTGTCTTACGTAGCTACATTATTTGAGAGAGAGGTTTTGAGGTTACATGGGGTTCCTAGGTCCATTGTTAGTGATAGGGATACTAAGTTTGTTAGCCAATTTTGGAGAATTTTGTGGTCTAAGTTGGGAACTAAATTATTGTATTCTACTACTTGCCATCCCCAAACTTATGGTTAGACTGAGGTAGTCAATAGGACTTTGGGTAGTATGTTGAGAGATGCACTTAGGGGCAAGTACATTTCTTGGGAGGAGAGTTTACCGTTGATTAAGTTTGCTTATAATACATTTGTTCACTCTTCCATGGGTAAGACTTCTTTAAGATTGTATATGGCTTTAATCCGCTAACACCTTTGGATTTGATTTCTTTTCCTATGAGTGATATTGTGAATGTATATGGTAAGAATAGGGCTGAAGCATTGAAAGAGTTTCATGAGAAAGTGGGGTTGCAATTGGAGAAGACATATGAAAAGGTTGCCAATAGAGCTGACAAAGGAAGAAAACATGTTATTTTCAAACCTGGTGATTGGGTTTGGGTTCACTTGAGAAAGGAACGATTTCCTAATAAACGCAAGTCCAAGTTGCATCCACGTTAGCCACTTAGCATATTTTGACATAAGAAAACTCTTGAGAGATATTTGGAACTTCTTGGTTCGAGTTCGACTTGAATGACCTATTTCAAGAATTGGGTTCTTGAGGGTAATCTTCTTCTCCTTTATTTATATCTAGGGTTTCTAATTTGTCGTTCTTAGGAGGTGATCAGATAGTATTTCGATTGTTGCTTGAGACATTTACTTAGGTTTATAGATTTTCTTCTATACTTCATTATTCAGATTACTTTGATTATCTTAATCAAACTTATCATTAGTTTTTCTTTAATTATTATTATTTTCATATTCTGCTATTTTGTTTATCTCAGATCGTATTAAGGGTGCTCTTTTTAGATTGTCAGATGAGTGTGAGTTGAGCTTTCAGAAGCTTAAGAATGCATTGACTACATCCCTAGTGTCGGTGTTGGCTACAAGTTTAGGATCGTACACCATATATTGTGATGCATCGCGTATTAGACTTTGTGCGGTATTAATGCAAGACGGTAGGGTGATTGCTTATGCGTCTCGGCAGTTTAAGGTTTATGAGAAGAATTTTACCCTGCTCATGACTTAGAGTGTGCAACCATTGTTCATGCGCTGAAGATTTAGAGGCACTATCTGTACGGAGTTGTCATGCTCCAAATCTGGAGAGACGTGGCCGGCACGTGGTGCCATATTTGGTTCAAGCGTACCACTCTGTAACTGTAAACTCTGGAGGGGTAACTCTCAACTTAGGCTGACGAGGCCTACCTGCAAGCTCACAATACCAATCAAGGACGACAAGGCCACCATGAATGTCTACAACCAACAGTACCAAACTAAACATGCACACAGGGCTAGCAAGGCCACAATACTAACATACAAAATATACAGGACACGTCTACAAGCTTCTAGAGATAACTAAACTCTATCATGGTCAGGACAGGGCTTCGACCTACCCATCAAACCCGTATATATAAAATGGACTCCAAGGTCTAGACCTGGTAACTCCGGAAAAGTGGAGTTTACCAACCAAGCTGATGTTTGACTCTATCTATTGGGAATGTCTATCTAGCTGTCTAGCAAGACCTGCATGCATAAAATGCAGAAACCCCAACAAAAGGGACGTCAGTACGAAATAATATACCGAGTATGAAAGACAACAGAATAATTGAAAGCTGAAACTGAACTGGTACAATAACTGAAAGTGACTGGGAGTCAAAGATAATCTGAAGATATGCTTACCTGCTGATACTGACTCAAATCTCTCAATATACTAAGTAAAATAGCTGTCCATCCATATAAGGCTCGATACGTATAACTGCTCTACCGTAGTAGGCTCGCTCATAGGCGTTTGGCCATACTAGGCACTGTATCTCAACCATTCTGGGCTTGCTCGGCCATAATAGGCTCAGTATATAACTTACCATCTGATTTGAGGTTGCCCAATAGGGGCCTGCCCAATGATTATAGGTGGTGAAAATACTATATATATATATATATATATATATATATATATATATATATATATATATACCCTTTGCTCTCTTGATTGGAAGAAGACAACACTTAAATTAATATATTATATCTCGATAAGGAAGAATACTGTAACTTATGAGACTAGGATAATGTACATGAATTCAGGAGTACAAACTTCTCTTTATGTCTCGTTATAAAACGCATGTAGTTACGGGATCATGCCATAATGAAGGGAAGGCTAGCCTTAACATACCTTATCCACAAAGTTACAACTGTTGCACAAGTCCTCACACCTCTTACGGATGGTAATCTATATCATACAAAGGATTGATATCAATATCGACTTCATATTCTATAGGGAACTTCATTTAGTCATTTTATCGAACAACTTATGTGCATAACTTCATAGGGTCGTTTATAGTTCAAATTCAACACGTTTTAGCACAATTATCTTCATCTTCACTTCCCCTCATCCTCACCATGATATACATACATTTACAATTCGATTTGGTATCTTAAACATGTAAAAACAGCCCACACAACATAGCTCAACTTCAAGTTTCATAGTTACTAGTTTCTTCCAGAATCCTCCAACAAAATTCAACCCAAAACTTGTACAAACTTAAGATTAGGTTATGGAAGATGAAACTTACCGCAAATATACCAGTAACTATCTGTTCTTTAACTCACTTCAACACCAAATAACTTCCTAAATCATCACAACGAGAAGGAAAGGGAGTTAATGGTAACAACGATATTGTTTACGTCGAACTTGCGTGGTTTATCTTTGGGTTCACTCTAGGATCCTGGGGGAACCCTTGGAGAGAATCTAGGAGGGTTTAGGAACTGTTTTTGTCGAGAAAAATGAGTTAAAATGACTTAGAATTGACTTAAATATAAGCTGGAGTTTTACATCGACTTTGTGGGTCCCAAGGGAGCTGCTTGCGCAGTCTGGCAAAAATATGAATATCTCTCTACTACAATGTCATATCGACAAACAGTTTAATAAGTTAGAAACTAGACTCGTAGATCTTAAATTTTTTAGGCAAACAATCCCATAATTCCAATTATACTAGGAGAAAAGATCAGCTATATTTGACCTAATTTTCAGCATATTTATGAATGTAACTTGTGGTGACCTTTGCCAACTTTTGTTCCACAACTCGCTTGACTTCAAAACATAACACGTGAACATCATGAGACTAAAATAACATAACATCCTCATTATGTTAAGAACCCTAGTCGCACCCCAAAGGTACGGGTTATAACATACCAAACTTGTCGACTTTCGACGAAACTTATTTTCTTCAATTCGTTTTGCTTCTAAGCCTTCCAACCCTCTTTGTACTTGCAGTTCAGGATCTTAAATAGTTTTAACCTCCAAGGTAACATGATTAACTTACTTTATATATTATGAAATATGATGTTATTTCTGATCCTACATCAATTGACTTACGACATACTCTTACGTACGCAAACATGAGGTGTAACATCATTCCCCTTATTGGAACATTCGTCAATGTTGACTGATGCGCCTATCGGTCTCATAGCTTATAGATTTTACGAATACTTTAATACTATCTTTGCCATCTAGGTAACTGTTCTATAAATAAATCCAAGGCCCAAGCATTTCCCCTTTAGGGCTTTTTCGTACCCCATGACTTGTGGTCAAAATTCTTCCAATCTCGTAACTGTTTCTACCTTCTGTCATGTAGCCTATAACTTTGTCCTTGTATGTGCTCCTATAAGACTATTCTCTCATTTTTACTCCAACTTTTATCCAATCTTTAGGCCTCACTTTGTGAACATATATAGAACTATGACAAGCTGTCCCTTTGGGCATCTATAGGTATACTGAAGTTCTTCGTTTGGTACTTTGTCGAACTTATGACTATTTCTATATTTTGTTTCATAGCCTCGGTTATTTATCCTTATGGCTTTGCTATATCTAGGTAGGTTATACTATACCATAACACTTACTTCGATTTTATTATTACCGAGGTCTGCTACCTAACTCCAAGTTACTCTCTCACTGCTTATCCAATATGTATAAATCTAAGTCCTTTAATGCTTCCTCATTATTGTTCATCTTAAGAATGACAACATAATCTCATCTAATACATTGGAACTTTTATCCATCTATTGTTGATTCACTTTAATATTTATCTATAATCTACCTCTAATAACTTGAAACCTCTTATGTAATACATTGTCACTAGGGCTCACGTCTCATCGGGGAACATCTGAAGTGATTTGCATGATCCACCTAGGGACGATACTATACTTCAATAACCATATTTCAAAGAATCCCAATGTGATTCATCTTATGGGGGTATTCTAATCCCATGCAATTCATGAAATCCCTTCTCTTTGAATCAATACTCAATCGAAGGACTAAATGTCATTCTCTTATCATTTATCACAATTACACCCTTATTCTACTACCAGGGCAACATTCCATCTATTTTAAATGGTCCTAGTCTTAAACTCCTACGAGTTCATTCAGGCTACACAGAGCTTTCTATAACTTACGAAAACCATCAACTCTCTCGTTTTGATGGGCTTAATCCTGAGGCCTATCGTCACCTTCTCACTTACCTTTTCTTATCCTTACTCATGTCTACCTAAAACCTTGTTGTCTACCATACTTTATCTTGCAACCTACACATATGTATTTATACTACTCACAACCTTTATTTAATTTGCTAGCACCATAGATTTCCTTATGTTATTCTGGAACCTCAAGCGAGACATCACGCCGTCTCTAAATCTTATTTACTATCTTAACTAGACCTCTCGATACCGGAAAACCATAGGGTGGAAGATATGCTACTGACGACACCACTATAATTTTTGGACACAAAATCACAGCGCTTCCAGCCTTCTATATGAAGTTTGGACTACTCATAACCTTTTGCACTTGAGTATCTCGTACTTTATTTGTCTTTATCTTACTTACCTTTAAATCTCGCATCGTATCTCCTGTCTCTTTCATAATCTCCCTTCCACATAGGTAGAATTTACATCCACAACTTGAAGCTCTACTATAAATTTGCACCTCTAGTGCATACATAATTCGGTGGGAGCTTCATACTAACTTCTTATAAGGCTGGTACTATTCTAACTGGCTTTATCATAGAGCCATTATAGAATATAGCTGTTGTACTATCTCTCTTATACCTCTGATATTAAGAGTGATTCTGCAATGTTCTCAATCACGATTTCTATAATTATCTGGGTCGAATAATCAGACTCCTGATTTACTTAGCTGACGTAACTCTTTAGTTTCCTTTTGTCTCTCACCCTTTATGTAGGCTTAAGCTATCTTCCGATCTGTGGCTCATGGTATTAGTTATTACTTTAGCCTTTCATGGACGCTATGAAACATCCATGATATAATCTCCTAACAATTCAAGCCTTTGTCTGTGACCTGGACTCAATTCTTTCTTTTAACTTATACCAAAGCCTCCTATAGCTGTATGAATGTCAACATATATGCTGTATGGATAACACTCCGAAAACTTAAGTGCGTTCATAACGTAACTAACTTTGGGTCATTGATCAAATAATTCACTTTATGCCTTCTCAGCTTTCTTTATAAGTAAGCAATTACTTTTCCTAGTCGTTCTGCCACTTGTTGCATGAATACTTGACTTATTTTAGTTCCCACGCATGCCGGAATTTTTGTACAACTCATATGATCTCGAATATTACTTTTTCTTTTACTTCCTGTTCATTAGCCATGATAGGTGCCACTTTCTTAGGAGTTCATACAATGTTGTAGTGAGACTGCTGTTACAAGACCATTTCTTCTTCAAGTTACTATGCTTAGGTTGAAGCCTCCTTCCTTATTTCCTTAGCTAGTCTTTTGTTTTAGTACTTAGGGGAGGCCCTCTGACTCTTATAACGATGCGAGCTTATTACCCCGTATATCCGATGGAATTTTTGATGTTCTTACTTGCCTATAATTATCCTTAGTTACTTACCTCCGTGCCCTTGTGCTTGTAGGGTTACTTCTGAACTTAAATTTTTTGATTCTCTCCCCAGTGGCATTCTCTTTTATTTCCGTAACACTTATATGATACCTTTAACTACCCCAACTCCTATTTAAATATTTCTCAAGGATTACAATGTCATATCTGCGGGACTGAATTTACTATGTTGGGGATACTACATTTATCTTGCACGATGTGATGATTTGTCTGTATCCTCTTATCTAGCCATAACTAGGCTCTTCCTGAATCAACTACTAACTACAATGTCCATTCTCATATCTATATTCCCCATAGTCTCTCTTGGATTATTTCCTTTGTCTTAACTTACCTCTCGCACTAGCTCCTTTTGTATCAAGTGTTCATTCGCACTTATTTATCGATAACATCCTAGGCGGGAAACCTTACTGCCTCTCCCCAGCATTGTTCTTACATAAAGTTCTGGGGCCGTAACATATCTGTAGGATCTGAATAAATGCAATCTCATCCCTTTTGCCTTTTTAGCTAATTTTTCCTTTACTATTCCATAGTTACCTGAACCACTTACTCCAACTTAATACCACATAACACCATCTTCCCCTCTTTAGGGGAGGTACTAACATTTAATTCTATGAATATTTACCTATAAATGTTTTACCTTTTCATCCTTGGCATCTTTTCACATGTTCAGGTACTCTTACTCGCCTTACGGTAACCCTTCTGCACCAAGGATAATTGAATTTCTTATGCACGAGGTTATTCTTAAGCGTCTTCCTGAATGACCTTTAAGGTTATTCTTCTGTTGTCCATTCTAATATTGCCGAAACGCGATCTATGAAATTCTCATTATATCGACTATTGTCAAATATTCCGATCCATAATTGTTGTTCAGTTTATCTTGTTCACTAGCTCGTGCTGATTTCTATTACTTCAGGGGTTTAACTTAGCCTTATGGAAATCACGTTTGAGTCACCAACTCATTTATCGAAATGAAGATATGACTTTACAACTTATAATCTTTTAGTGTCTCAAGGCGTGTCTCCTCTTGTGTTTTCCTTCACTTGACTATAGACTCTATCATCTTGTCATATCTTAATTCATCATTATCATCCATTTATCACATCTTACTCATAATTCTTCATTTACTCTTTTCTTAATCTCGTGCTAATGTTTCTGTCTATTACCTTGTTCTAAAAACCTCAACAAAACATTCTTTCTCTTTTATCTCCCCTTACTCCATCCACTGGATTTTCGAGTCGCCTAACGTTCTCTCTTTACTAGGGCCGGGAGCCATACTAAGGTAAATATTTATCCCTTCTAGGATTCCAATGCCTATCTTCTGAATTTTCTGAACATTCTAGTATTCATATCTAATTGTACAATTCTATAGTACAACATCTGGGTATCTCAAAAGAAGAATTATTACCACGTTTGCAATATCCTTCGAAAATGTCAACTAACGCTAACAATTGATCCGTCATTTTTGGTTACTCTAACCCTAGATGGATCCTGATATCCCACCCTTCTCTTAAACTATATATGTTAGCTCCCATAAGGCATAACTAAGATGGGTGTGGCCAATTTTACATATCTATGTTACTATTGGAGTTAACTTAAAATGCTTATATTTCTCTGCCTGAATTGTAAATACAGATAATCCTCACTAACTGGGTACCTCGTACCCTTCTTCACCTTGCTTCTTTTATCTGTTAATACTTATACTTTTACCTTATGATACTCTCATGACCTTCTATTCACGGGGTGTGTTAGATATTCCCATCAAAATAACAGGTCACAAGTCCTAAATCACAAATCATGTACTCATGGCACCTAGTGCCCACATTATTAATCACAACCACACAGACAACTCACGTGCCAATATCTCAATCCGCCAGGTATAGTCACAGGCTCACTATCACAATACGCCCGACGTAGTCACATGCTCACTATCACAATCCGGCCAACGTGGTCATAGGTTAAAGAACTTAATTGTTACATTATGTTATCATTGTTTGGGTTGATTGATATGAGATTTGTGAGCCCGTGAGACTAGAGAGATTGATGACTGAGTTGGGGGCTGAGAGACGGATTGTAAGTGATATTGGGGATCAGGCTGTATGCCGCAGTAGGCCTTATTAGCTTACAAATTTTTATAGGATCGGGCTGCACGCCGCAGTAGGCCATATTGGCTTTGCATTAGTGCTTGGGCAGGATTCTCCCCTCCAGAGTCTGACATACCAGCAGTGAGTGCAGGTACCCATACAATGCTGAGTGATTGTAGGTGATGAGTGGGAGTTTGAGACAAACAGACTGAGTACTCTGAGAGCGTGAGTACTTGGGATTATCACTGTGAAGCATTACATTTGACATGCATATTTGACATGTAGTCATAGGGATGTAACATTCCTCATGCTAGTTGTACTTGCCATATTTTATTAGTGTTGAGCTTAAATTGTTGAACGTGGAAGCATGCCTAAATTTCTGTATTGTGTACAAGTTGAATACGGAAGTTCTCTGAGTTATTGGTGTCATTATCTTGTTATATCTATGTTGTCATTATTTTGATTTGGATTGTATATTTCTGAGCTCGTCAGTGTTTCATTCCAAGGTTAGTCCTATTACTTACTGAGTACATTGGGTCGGCTGTACTCATACTATGATCTGCACTTCGTGTGTAGATCCAGGTACATCTGGACACGATGGTTGCTAGAGTGGTGATAGTACCTGTTCGGAGACCTTGAGGTAGCTGCTATGACGCCTGCATACCTTGACTTTCCTTCCTTTCATTTTATTTCAATATTGTTCTATTTTTTTCTCAGACAACTGTACTAGAGTTTTAGACTATGTTGACATTAGTTGCTCATGTACTCAGTGACACAACGATTTTGGGATTATTGTAGTTGAGTTGCGGTTATTCTTGCCAGTTATTTATGAAACTTCCACTGTTGAACTTATTAAATCATGTTTTAAATTCAAATGCGTAATTGTTATGTGATTGTCGGCTTGCCTAGTAATGTGTTAGGCGCCATCACAACAGGTTGGGATTTTGGGTCGTGACATTCCCATAATCCATCTCAACACCGGTAAATATACTCATATTAACTAGAACCATTCCCCAAACCTTCCCAACACTTATAATGACGTAAGAAACATGAAGATCTCATAACCACTCACCCAAATCAGCAAGTCACACCCAACGCCACCTGGGCACATACCTCGCAATTCTAAACCCGATAAGCACAACTCGAATATGACTGAATATGGAAAGAAAAACACATGAGAGAATTATCAAACAAGTCCAGTAAGTACAACTCCCAATCGGTATCATACTACAAATCAATTCCACAAGGGAGTTACAAAACATATGAACTAATCATAAGGATCCCATCCTAATATGACTACACCACGGCACAATGCTCGGTCCAAACATATCAATCCATACGGAAATATGAGGATCCCATCCTCAGCTCTGAGTCACAAGTAGAATACACATCATGCGAACCGAAACCCTCCCCTAACTCAATTCCGGCAACAAAATCACAACACATAACGGACTTCCCATACCGGTAGAGCAGCTAAATCACCAATCATAACCAAACCATCTAGAAATCACATCAAAACCTACCGTAATAAGTAACCGAAAGTTCATTCTAGTCTCATAGCTCTTAATAGTGAACAAACCAAAAGATAGACATAGGCTACTACTATAGAATCTCTTAATAGAGGTAAACACATAAGCAAGGTACAAGAATCATGAAACTCACCCCTATATGAAGCAGCTGGGAGGACTTACACCGATAAATAAGACCAGATCAAAATAAGACTGATGCTCCTCTATGATAAACCGAAACCATACATGTAATGACCTCATCTGGTGTAGCAGCCTCAGCCTTACTATGGAAAGCATATCAACGGGTCAGGCCTCCCCCTCTAGGATGCCCTCTACCCACCCGCTGTCCTCCTCTAACTGGCTGTGCAAATGGAGTAGCAACTGGAAAGGATCCCATAGCCTGAGTGCCCTGATGAAATCTACCTCTCCCGATTCTGGGACAATCCCTCATGATGCGCCTAGTATCTCCACACTGATAACAACCCCTCGATGGGCATGGCTACTGGTACTGAGTCTCTGTTGGATAATTGGGATAACCGATATAGGAACCACGTACAAGTGGTGCACTGAAAGATGGCTGTCCCATATGAGTACCCTGAGGTCCTTGACTAGCTGGAGCACCACGAGTAGTCTGAAGTGCGGACTGGACTGGACGACTTCCTGAGCCTCCGCTGTGATGGGTCATAGCTGAAGAGTAGAATCCACTGAATCCTCTAGAACCTCAAGACCTCTTGGCCTCCTTATCCTCCCTCTCCTCACCCTGAATACGCTCAAACCTCCTGGAAATCTCCACGACTTATTGAAATGGAGTATCAGTCTCCAACTCCCGAGCCATGCTGAATCTTAGACCATAACTGAACACTTCGATAAATCTGCGGACTCACTCTCTGACTGTAGGAACCAAGGTAGGTGCATGTCACGATAGCTCGCTGAACCTGATGGCGTACTCGAACACTGTCATAGTGACATGGCACAACTGCTCGAACTCTGTGCGCCACACATCCCTGAAGGTCTGGGGAACAAACTCCAAAAACATCTCTAAAAATTGAGTCTGAGTGAGTAGTGCTGCATCCGCTGGACTACTCTCCTCATAAGTATGCCACCACTGATACACTGCACCCGACAACTGAAATATAGTGAAAGCAACTCTGCTCACCTCAACAATACCCATGGTGCGGAGAATATAGTGACACTTCTCTAGAAAACCCTACGCATCCTCGGTAGCTATGCCAATGAAAGTAAGTGGGTCATACTTCATGAACCTCTCAAGCCTCTTTTGCTCCTCCTTTGATTCCCCTGGCCTGACCTCAGGCTAAACTTGAATAACAATCTGTACTGGCATAACACCCGGATCCTTACGAATGTGAGCCCATTGCTCTTGAGTACGGGCGGTGGGAGTTTGAGCTCCTTCCCCAATCTGTGAAGTAGCTGGGGCAACTAGAATCAATCCCGCATGAGCCAATGTACCAAATATGCTTAAAAACTGCGCTACAGTCTCTTGAAGTCAAGGGGTAGCAACAGGCGCATCCGGTGCCAGTCCCCCAACTGGAGCTACTGGTGTCTCCTCCGCTGCTGCTCTGGCAGGTGCTCTAGCTGTGGCACGTTCCTCTCCTCTGCTTCTACCTCGACCCCGGCCTCTCGCGGCTCTAGCATGGGGCACGAGTGTCTGCTCAGCTAATTCGGTAGTGCGTGTCCTCACCATCTGTGAGAGTATAAAAATATGAAGGCTCAAACCCCAAAATTAATGAATCCGCACGATAAGAGTGAAATAAGTTGAATTTTCCTAATAGTTCTTTAGCCCCTCGAAGATAAGTATAGATGTCTCTGTACCGATCTACAAGACTCTACTAAACTTGCTTGTGACTTGTAAAATCTATGAACCTAGAGCTCTGATTCCAACTTGTCACGACCCAAAATCCCACCTTAGGCGTTGTGATGGCACATAGTCTCTAAGACTAGGTAAGCCGGTTACTTACCACAATTAAACCAATTAAGCATGATATTTTTAAAACAAAGTTTAATATAAATACCAATATGAAGGTGATACAAACCTATGCGACAATAATCCTCCCAAGACTAGGTAGTACGGAGTCACGAACTCTAGATGAATACACTATAATATCTCAGAAGCTAAATACCAAATTAATAGTACAATCAAAAGGAAAAGGACTCCAAGGGACTGCGGCGACCAAGCAGCTCTACCTTGAATCCTTGCGATCAAGAAGCTAACTCTGCCTGAATCCGTTATCTCCAATACCTAGATCTGCATAAAAATATGCAGAAGTGTAATATGAGTACACCACAGTCGGTACCCAGTAAGTATCAAGACTAACCTCGGTGGAGTAGTGACGAGACACCTACTAGTCATAGTAACCTGTGCAGTATATAAGTATAAAGCTAATAATGGAAGCAAAAATCAGTAAATAGCAATAAGGAATAAGCATGTGATAAAAACAGTAAGTAATCAGAATACCATTACAGAACACCGTTAAAGTACTAGTGAAACCAAATAAGGTAAACAAGTGGGAACCGAATAATCAATCCATTCTAGGACAAGTTTCTCAATAAAATTTCTCCGAAATACCTCATCTCAAAATCTTAAGTCACGAGTCCCAAATCGCAAATGGACAACCACACGGACAACTCACGTGCCAATATCTCAATATGCCCGGCATAGTCATAGACTCACTGTTACAATCCGCCCAGCATAGTCACAAACTCACTATCACAATCCGCCTGGTGTGGTCACATGCTCAATATCACAATGGAAGCAGATAATACAAGAATACATATGCAAGATCAATAAATGTCAAGTTTCATATTCCTGAGTTGGTGTAAATGGCAAGTTACAACGTTTGCTTGTACGAGTGTACTATTACAGTATGAATCAATAAGTAGTATCAAAGACATCGAGTAACTCATTAGAAGCAACATAACAAGTCACGTAAGGTGCATAAAACACACAAGGAGAATCACACCATCACACAAATATCCTCAACGTTGTGCCCCAAGGCCAACACATATCAACCCTGACACAACCACCCTTGTCTCTCCACATTGAAAATATCATAATAGCCATCCGTATCGCTCCTCCAAGATAGCACATCACAATAGACATCCGTATCACTACGCATAATAGCCACCCTTATCGCTCCGCCCAGATAATAAACACAATAGCCACCCGTGTCACTCCGCCCAGATAATAAATCACAATAGCCACCCGTATCACTCTGCATAATCAACAATAGTGAGATGCCACATGTTGATACCCGATTTTCCCTTATATATATATATGTATATATATATATATATATATATATATATATATATATATACACTTTCAAAATAGTACGTATGCATCATCATTTAGTTTATAAGCATATACAAGCATTTTTCATAATTTGTTTTTATAATTTTTAAAGGCTTAAAATCAATTTATTTATGCATTTTATTATATAAATATCCAATAATTACCCTAATAATTTTTTTTTTATGATGTTTTAATCATCTAAACTTATAATTTATACAAATATGAGGTTTTAAATATTTTCAATGCATTTATCATAATTATATTTGCATTTTTAGAGCCAAATTGCACATTTTGCAATAATAGCCCATATGCATGTATAATTACCTTATTTATGCAGAAAATAAATTTTTATATTTTTATAATATTAAGAAATTATTTTTAATCATCTTAGTGCACAAATGATAGTTTTATATTTAGTAATTACTTTTATAAATTATTTATTTATTAAACATTGGGTATTTAAAATCTGCCCCCAAATTTACCTTATTTTCGGACCTAAACTGCCCAATCCCAGCCCAATAACCTCTGAGCCCAAACCAAATAACCCCCAACCTAACAAATTAACCAACCTGACCCAGAACCCCAACTAATCATGGTCGTTGATCTCCGAGATCAACGACCCATATTACCCCGTCCCTTCTAATTAACCTAATACTCCCCTAACCCTAACCACTCTTCACCACCCGCTACCTTTGAATGCTCTCAAACCTCCCCCTTCTCTCTGCCCAAACCCTAGTCGTCTCCTCCCAAATTTCTCTCATAATCCCACTGGACATGGGATTATACGGTTACTTCTTGCCATATTCGACTCCCCCTTGGTACTGGACCCTTTCTCTATACCGCTAGCCTAAACATGGCAAGCGGGTCTCATCAACTTCGAACCAAAGCTGGTTCAGTTCCTTGACCTTTTCCGTCTATGTTCATTCTTGTTCTTTTATGGTATGAATCTCTGTGTATTTCTGTGACTGCTACTCACCCTAAAATTAGGGTTTCAGATTCTTTTAAATCGAACCAAATCTGGTTCGATTCTTTGATTTTAAAAAGGTATTTGTGTCTATGTTCATCTTATTCTATGCAGCATGTGATTTTTACCTTTTATTTATTTTAGATTTCTGCCGATTTGTGTACTAACCTAAAATTAGGGTTTTGAAATTTTCTCTTTTCCTTACTTATTTCGATTGCTTTCCTTTCTAGTGTTTGATTGATTATTTTCCTTGTTTGTGTGTTTGATTTCTACTGCTATATAAACCCCTCCCTAATCCCCTTTTGAGAAAGTCCGGAATCATTAAGAAAAATTATAAAAATAAAAGTTGTGTGCTCTTTGCTCTTTTATAATATTATTCTTCACTTTGGTTCCTGGCCGGCTGAAAGCCAAGGCCAGAAATTCTGAGTTCTTGTTCTTTTGTTGATATTCATAACACTGTGGACTTCCGTTCTTTCTTGTTTTCTATTAACTGGTGAGTTACCAAACCTTTGTCATTTCATTTCTACTTACCTGTCATTAGCATGTGTTTTCACTTCTGAAGATTGTTATTCAATATGTTTCTGGGCTGTTCTCGTATGCAATTCTGACTGTCTTACTTCAATTCTAGGCCTTTCTAATCTAAAATTCCATTATGGTTGTAGTTTGAGACATGTTTAGACCTGCTTTAAGTTGATTAATTTCTTTTTTAAAGTCTTCCTAGCCTATGTGTTACTGATAGCCATCTCTTTACTGTTTAAATTTGCTATTTGAACATGCTCCCATACACCCTTTCTATGGATTAGTTGACTAAGTATTAGTATATAAGTATATAGCATAAGTCAGTTTCTAAATTTGCTGTGATGACATGTAGCCAGTGTTGATCCTATTGTCACCATGTGTCGACTTCTCTAGTAATTTCCCTTATCCTGTTAAGTTCTGATTGATATGATTCCTTCTTGTGATACTAGCATTCTACATTTAGTATAATCTGAACATTTTACCATAAGTCTGTGCACATTAATCCTACAAACCTCTCTTCGTAACATATTTATTATGTGTTGAATTTGTTCTTTTGAAACTTTGCTAAAGTCTGTTCTTAAAACCCAAGCATGTTCTATTACTTTTTTTTATATGCTCATCTTGAATCTGTTTGTATCCCTCAGGGCTGTCCCCTAACCTCACTTTATTCCCTTACTACTTGGTTTCTTTGAGTTCTTATTCTTAGCCGGTTGAAAGCCAAGGATACTTAGGTTCTGTCCTTTGACCTCCCTAGTATGAACACTGCTCAGGGTCCAATTGAGACCCTTGTGAACCCTGACACACTAGGATTTGGTCCTAATCCCTCCTCTGAACTATTCTTGTTAACCACCCTAGTATAAGCACTGCCTTGGGTTCTTGAAGCCCTTGGGAACTCGGACACACTAAGGCCTTGGTTCTATATGCTGAACTCTATCTTGTGCTCACTGGGTGAATCATTCAATTCCTGGCTGCTGTATGTCTATGAGTATGTAACTTGGAGACTGTTGTAAAGGCCAGGCTTGTCCAGGTGTATTTCGGGCCTGCTGTAGGCTCCCTATAGTTATTCTCCTATGTAATTCATGCTATTCATTCTGGATTTGTAATAATTATTGAAATAACATTTTGGGGTATTAGTAAAATTGGGAAAAGGAATTTATCTTACACTTGCATTGAGAGGGGTAGAAATCCTGCCTATAGGTTCATCACTTAGCTCAAATGTGTTATTATGTTTAAACATGTTCCGCTGTCATGTGTTAGAGATCATATTCTATTTTGCTCAAAATGCGTTACTTTTTAGTTATTATAGAAATCCGGCCTATAAGTATTCTATCTTGCTCAAATGTGTGTTAGAAATCTTTCCTATAGTTTGTCTATTTGTTCCAAATATGTTCTACTTTTATCTGTTAGAAACCCTGTCTATAAGGTATTGAATGATTAATATCTCAATGTGCGCATAAGATTCTGTTTACATACGGCTTAATCTACAAATTAGATGCCATGCCTGTAGGATCTAAAAAAACCAGTTTTAATTATAGAAATCATGCCTATAGGGTCTAAATCAGTCTTGATTATTGTCCTGCTGGTTTCTTTTAACCATTATTAGAAATCATGCCTATAGGAATCGATTAAGCAATTTTGAACATATTCTTGTGATTACCATTGTTGATTACTGCGCGAATCACCTACAAATCATGCCTATAGGTTTGTTCTCTTATGCTTATAATCAGTAGGCAACTATATAGGCTTTAGAGATTCTATTAAAAGAAAGGCTTTTACACATAAAGCTGCCCGTTTAAAAATCCAGAATCACATAGAGATCCCGCCTATAGGGTTCTGCGACCTTAACTTATTAAAATCTGCAACTGTCAATGTTAGTTAGTTCTCGTGCATTTGTTGCCTAAGTGTGGAGGCCAACTTGAGCCCTTGTTTGCCTATACATGAAAGTCCTAAATGTTTTACTTGTCGCCTAGTATTTTCTCTTTTGAGCAACCTAATTTAAAGTTTAGAACCACCCTGAAATAGAGGTCCAAATGCCTCCTGGACCATAGGCATGGGACGGGTAGTGCACGCATAGGGTACGACTAGAATTGACTAGTGCGCTTTAGGTAAACAACTTAAAGATAGTAATCGGGTAGCAGGAGATTATAGTGTGTGACTGCTGAATAATATGAGTAGCACCCTATCTTGAGGGAGTTACAAAGTATTATTTATGTTGCATAGGGTGATCTTTTAGGCTAAAAAAACTTAGGACCCCCACCTTTGTTTTAAAGTCAATCATTCTATTTTAGTTGCCCAATTTTGTCTCTTCTCCTTGCTTAGAATAATTCATATAATTCAAGTTCGACCGGGACCCACCGTGTTGGACCTCGAGGAGTGCCTAACACCTTCTCCTCAAGGTAATTTGATCTCTTACCCGATCTTTGGTGACGCAACCGGTTAAACCAGAGTTATCTACAAATAAGTGCCCTAACGCACCTTAAATCCTTTAGGTGGCGACTCTCTCTTTTAACACTCCTTCATTTAAAAGAAGTTGTCACGTGTCGAAGCCCAATTTCGCGAGAAAGAAAGGGGCACGACAGCATGGTAACTCTGCTGGGGAAATATTTGTAGGATCTTACCATAGCGAACTTGGTTTATATGAATTAGTCTTGTTTGATGAATGTGTTTCCTTGTTCTTTATCGTTACATGAACATCCCGCTCCCATTTCCCTTTTATTGCTACATGCACATCCTTTTCCCTATTTTCCCTTTATGTGAATTCATATTAATATGCAAATATTTGCCTAATTTGGTTACAATATGCGTTTTCCCTTTATTTTCCAGTTAAGTTCACTTGCTCCGAATCATTGTTTTTTTAATTTTGCTATATCATGTCTTTCCCCATCCCTACCCTTTTGTTTGCTTTATTGCAATTCTTTCACATTGCGCGAACTAACTTCTTACTTGTTTTCATTTCTTTTTATGTCTTTATGCTCCATTTAATACTGCGTTTATTGTCTTCATCATGCAAAATACTTGACAACATGTTATTTTATCTTTACATAAAGCATGCTCCACATCATATTCCACTCGTGCGTAATTAATATCATAGCGGCGCTTGATGAGTGTCTGCGCTCTTCCTAAATCATCCTTTTAAATTTGGAATGGCTTATTTTCAGTAAAACTAGTCGATCAGTGGTGCAATCGATGGTTCCGTGCCTTCCCCTCTCAAGTTGTCTACTTGAGGGTACCGGTCTAGACTCTTCTAGAAACCCCTACTCTGATATTAACTGTTCATGCATCATGTCTAAATCTAGTATGGGTTAGAACTTTATCCGCGTAATAATCCCAACGGGCACGATCATGATATGAGCATTATTTGGAGAAAACGTGCCGATATGCTAATCATTAATGCGTAAATAGTTGGATCCGGAGGGGGAAAGGGCTAACTTTTTATGTTTTGCAGAAATGAGGCACGAAGTCCCCAAGTTCGGCATGGTTCGAAGTATCCCACATTTGTTGCTAGATTGGTGGGAAAATCTCTCGCCAAGCGACAAAAGCCATGTGGAAAGAGTTCTCGGGAATTCACCTTTTTTGCTAGACATTCAGCCAAACAATGTACTGATTGAGGCAGCTGCTATGTTCTGGGATGAGAAGAGGGTTGTTTTCCGTTTCGATGACATAGAAAGGACTCCCCTTCTAGAGGAAATAGGAGGCTTTGCTGGTCTACCCTGGGACAGCCCGGGTCTGTTGGTACCGGAAAATCACACTTCTCGAGGTTTTTTGAAAATGATGGGTTTTAGAAGGAATGATGAGTTAGTCTGTCTGAAGAAGTCTTACATACCATTTGACTTCCTTTACGAGCGTTATGGGCACAACAAGTCCTACCGTCTTTATCATGATGGATTTGCTATCACCTCTCTGGGTTGGACTCATCGCCAGGTTTTTGTGTTCATTGTCTATTTTCTAGGGATGCTGGTATTCCCAATACAAGGAGAAAGGATTCACACTCGCTTAGCTATGGTTGCTAAGACCCTAATGGAAGGAATTGAGGGAAAAACTTACACTGTTCTCCCAATGATCGTAGCGGAGATATACCGAGCCTTGGACCGTTGCAAGAAAGGATATAGGCATTTTGAGGGTTGCAATCTGTTACTGCAAATATGGCTATTGGAACATCTTCAAAGGGGACAATACCAGCAAGAATTTCCGCGGCGACCATGGAATGACCGCATAGCTTTTCACCATCTGAAAAGAATGACTTTTATCCCGGATAAGTTTGCACAACTAGGAAACACTGTGGGCTGGGTACACTTCTTTAGAAATTTGACTGACGACAAGGTCCATTGGATGTTCAAGTGGTTCCCTACTAGCGAATTCATCATTAGGTCAAGAGATGTTCCTTATCTAGTGCTAATCAAATTAAGGGGTATCTATCTTTATGCTCCTATCAGAGTTATGAGGCAAGCTGGGAGAAAACAGGTTATACCACAAGTTTCCAAGGGGAACTTGAGCAGGCCCGTAACCCGGGAAACCTTTCCCTTACCCTGAATGTTCCCGACATCAACCAACAAAATGCCCAAAACTCAATATCTCCTCAAAACACAAAAAACCAGCACCCGCAAAATCCTCACGCACCTCATCAATACGCCACGCCTCCCCAAAATCCTAATCCTCCACCAGCACCAACTCCTCCATAGCATTATCATCATCCGACCCAATACCCACAAACTACCATATACCACACTCCTCCGAATGCACCACAACCTACTCCTGACCCGCAAAATTCAACCAATGACCACCATTACGCCCTGATTCCCGGAGTCTACCAAAGCAATCCCATATATGTGGAAACCTTACCCCACACCCCATAACAGACCCTATACATACCTGAATCTGCCGAGAAGGACCTGCTCATCAAGAACATGGCAGAGGAACTCAAGAAATTTACCGTCAGGGTTTAAAATGTCGAAGAGGGCAAAGGCGTTGAGGGTTTGAATTATGAAAATTTGTGTATTCAGCCGGACGTAGAACTACCAGAGGGTTATAAACCTCCCAAGTTCGAAATGTTCGACGAAACTGGTGATCCGAAGGTGCACTTGAGAATGTATTGTGACAAGCTTGTAAGAGTTGGCAGGGATGAAAGAATCCGCATGAAGCTGTTCATGAGAAGCCTCACCGGAGACGCCCTGTCTTGGTACATGAGTCAGAACCCAAAGAAATAGGTCAATTGGGTAAGCATGGTATCAGATTTCATGGATCGATTCAGGTTTAACATAGAAAATGCACCAGACGTTTTCTACATTCAAAATCTCAAGAAGAAGCCAACAGAAACTTTTCGTGAGTATGCTACTCGGTGGAGGTCTGAAGCTGCAAAAGTGAGGCCAGCGCTGGAAGAAGAACAAATGAATAAGTTCTTCGTCAGAGCTAAGGACCAGCAATACTACGAAAAATTGATGGTTATTGAAAACCATAAATTTTCTGATATCATCAAGTTGGGAGAGAGAATAGAAGAAGAGATCAAAAGCAGAATGGTGACAAATAAGGCCCTGCAGTCAGGAGGTATCTCCAAGAAGAAAGAAGTAGCTGTAGTAATGGTAGCCTAAGGTCCGAAGTCTCCTCTCACATACCAAACACCTCCACCCATATATATCAGCCTCCACCTCCCAGATACTGACAACCTGCCACCACTTACCATACCTATAACACCCAACCCGTATACTACCACTCACTACCAGCCCGCCAAAACTACCAAAGACCTAGACCAAATTTCGACCGCAGACCATCCAGACAATACACCCCAATTGGTGAACCTATAGACCAATTGTACGAGAGACTGAAGGTTGCCGGTTATATCACACCCATTCCCGCTGTCGCCATGGAAAATTCCTCTGAATGGGTCAATCCAAATAAGACATGTGCCTATTACTAATGCATGAAAGGTCATACTATTGATGAGTGTCGTACTTTGAAGGATAAGATTCAGACACTAATTGACACCAAAGTCATACAAGCAAAGGAGACTGCACCCAATGTCCGTAACAATCCTCTCCAGGATCACAGGGGCGGAGGGGTAAACATGATAGAGATTGATGAAGAATGGGACTCATAGGGGTCAATTGGACTCATTCGAGAAGGGGATAATCCTGAAACATCTCCAGTCACTCTCACACCTATCATAGTACAAACTCAGGCACCAATTGAAGTTGAGATAGCTGCACCAACTCCGTTTGAGGTTGAAGTAATAACACCCTTCACCGTGATGGTAACACCTACACCATCTTATAAGTCTAATGCTATACCATGGGATTATGTTGCGGAAGCAAGAAGTAAAGGAAAGGGGAAAATGGAAGAAACTGGTGCAGCACAAGGTATGAACAGAACTGGTAGGGTTTAGACGCCCGATCATTTGGGGGAAAAATTAAAGAAGCCTCTTCCAGGCAGCCCATCATTGAAACCGGCCCGGATGATCTTTGAAGAAAGGTGCAAGCAAGGGAGTATTCTGTGGTTGATCATTTGAACAAAACCCTTGCTCAGATATCCATTCTATCACTACTGTAGAATTCTGAGGCACACAGGAATGTGGTGATTAAAGTGTTAAATGAGGCTTATGTACCTAACAACCAGTGGAGAGATGGCCAGTATGATAAGACAAGTGTTGGAAAGCCACAAGATAACTTTTCATGAAGACGAGCTACCACCAGAAGGACTAAGTCACAACACGGCACTGCATATCATAGTGCAGTTTGAGGATAAGTTCATTGAAAGAGTCCTGATAGATGGGGGTTCGAGTTTTTACATATGTCCACTAACTACTCTGAAAAAATTGGGTAAAGGCCTGCACGAGATATGAGCAGGAAGTATGAATGTGAAAGCATTTGATGGGTCTCAAAGGGCCACAATTGGGGAAACCAACCTCAACCTATAGATGGGCCCAACCTGGTTTGATGTTGAGTTTCAAGTGTTGGACATATCTCCTACCTGCAACCTATTGTTGGGAAGACCTTGGATACATGCCGCTGGGGTCGTAGCTTCTACTATACATCAGGTCGTGAAGTTCGAGTGGAACCATCAGGAAGTGATCATCCATGGGGACGGAAGTAATCCCATTTACACCAGTCAAACTGTTCCGATCATCGAGAATAGAAGGAAGTTGGGTGGAGAAACATACCATCGCATCGAGCGCGTCAACGCAATTGAAAAGGACAAATAGTGGAGCAGTAAGATAGAAGTCATATTGGCATGGACAAGGTACAAGCTTGGCAAAGGTCTCGGTAAGAATCTCCAGGGGATCACCAAACCAATACAGCTAAAGAGTCACGACATAACTTTTGGGCTTGGGATGAATACACCTGGCACGAGTATCAGAATTGGTCGCCACCATGGAGTGGTCCTTATTACCCTCTAGAGCAACCAGTACCATATTTGAGCCAGTCATTTCATCAAGCTGACAGGATGTGGGAGTCCGAAGAAGATGAAGTTCTAGCGGTATAAGGAATCTGATTCTGGATGATGAAGACATGGATTGCAGTGCGATAGTTGAGGAGGAGGAGGAAGGCCTCATTAGTCAGACAGTGGAGAAGGGAGCTCTTCTCAAGAACTGGACCGCTGCACAATCAAGGGCCCATCGAGTTCCTGGGTAGCCTGACAATTAGCATCATTTATTTTAAAAGTAATTTTTTATGAGCATTTAAGACATTTTAGTATTTTGTTTTAAGCATGTTTTGTTTTGAAATAATTGATCGGGTCATCGAGCCGTACATGTTTGGCGTTTTAAAGATTTACCTAAATGCATTGTTGTTTTTAGTATTTATTATTATTCTTTACATTTTTTCTCTACAACATTATTATTACCTATCCCGATGAACTTACGACTGTGACATGTACTGAGACAACGCAACATAAGGATGATGATTCAGAGGATCTGGAAGAGGATATAATGCCTGAGGAAATTGTCAGAGAAGTGGAAAACTTTGAAAACAAGCCTAAGTCCAATTTGGATGAGACTGAACCGGTTAATCTAGGAGACTCCGAAAAAGTCAAGGAAACACGTGTAAGCATTCACCTGTCACCATCAGAGAAATAAGAATACACTCGTTTTTTGAAGGAATATGAGGATATCTTTGCATGGTCCTATGATGATATGACCGGTTTAAGCACGTTCATAGTGGCTCATAAACTACCTACCAACCCAATGTGTCCGCCGGTAAAGCAGAAACTCAGAAAGTTCAAGCCAGATATGAGTTTGAAAATCAAAGAAGAAGTCACTAAGCAGATCAAAGTTAAGGTTCTCAGAGTGGTTGAATATCCAACTTGGTTGGCTAACATCGTGCCAGTTCCGAAGAAGGATGGGAAAGTCAGAGTATGCGTCGATTATCGGGACCTAAACAAAGCAAGTCCCAAAGGTGATTTCCCGTTACCCAACATACACATACTGATCGACAATTGCACCAAGCATGAACTCCAATCCTTTGTGGATTGCTTCGCGGGATATCATCAGATCTGGATGGATGAAGAGGATGCCGAAATGACAGCTTTTATCACACCATGGGGGTGTACTGCTATAAAATAATGTCGTTTGGTCTGAAGAATGTTGGGGCCACTTATATGAGGGCCATGACAACTATTTTTCACGACATGATACACAAGGAGATAGAGGTATATGTGGATGATTTCATCATCAAATCCAAGAAAAGTACAGATCACATAGCAGACTTGAGGAAATTCTTTGATCGACTTCGGAGGTACAAGTTGAAATTGAATCCCACAAAATGTGCCTTCGGGTTTCCCATAGGAAAATTATTAGGATTCATCGTCAGCCATCGAGGAATTGAGCTAGACCCATCAAAGGTCAAGGCTATCCAGGATTTGCCACCTCCAAAGAACAAGAAAGACGTGATGAGCTTCTTGGGATGTCTTAATTACATCAGCCGCTTCATAGCATAATAAACCGTGATATGTGAGCCGATTTTCAAAATGTTAAGGAAGGATTCCACAACCAATTGGACTAAAGACTGCCACAACGCTTTTGACAGAATCAAAAAATATTTGACCATACCGCCAGTCCTGGTCCCGCCAGAACCTGGTAGACCGCTGCTACTCTATCTCTCCATATTCGATAGGGCTTTCAGTTGTGTCTTGGGAGAACATGACGAGACGGGAAGGAAATAATAGGCCATATACTATCTGAGTAAGAAGTTCACACCCTACGAAGCACAGTATTCTTTGCTGGAACGCACGTGTTGTGCTTTGACCTGGATAGCCCAGAAACTGAGGCACTACTTCTGTGCCTATACCACATATCTCATATCAAGGATGGATCCTCTGAAGTACATCTTCCAGAAACCCATGCCTACAGGGAAGCTGGCAAAATGGCAGATATTGTTGAGTGAATTCGACATCGTCTATGTGACTCAGAAGGCGGTTAAGGGACAAGCATTAGCGTATCATCTTGCAGAAAATCCTGTAGGAGGAAAATATGAACCACTAAAAACGTATTTTCCTGATGAAGAAGTATCATTCGTAGGAGAAGATATCGCCGAAGCCTACGACGGGTGGAGAATATTTTTTGATGGAGCCGCAAACTTCAAAGAAGTGGGTATTGGAGCCGTTTTGGTGTCAGAAATAGGTCAACATTATCCAGTATCCGCAAAACTCAAATTTCCGTGCACCAATAATATGGTAGAATATGAGGTTTGCATATTGGGTCTCAATTTAGCCGTTGACATAAATATCGAGGAATTACTAGTAATTGGTGATTCAGATCTTCTGGTACATCAGGTGTAGGGATAATGGGCCATAAAGAATACAAAGATATTACCATATCTATATCATGTGCAAGAGATGATGATGAGGTTCACGAAGATAGAGTTTAGACATGTCCCGAGAATCCAGATGGAGTTCACAGACGCATTGGCCACTTTGTCCTCCATGATACAACATTCAGACAAGAATTTCATCGACCCCATTTCAGTAAGGATTCATAATCAGCCAGCTTACTGTGCTCATGTTGAAGAAGAAGCAGACGGGAATCCATGGTTCCATGATATCAAGGGGTACTTGGCAAAAGGAGAGTACCCGGAGCATGCAAATCATACTCAAAAATGCACGCTCCAAAGATTGTCCAACCATTTCTTCCAAAGCGGAGGAATTATGTACAGAAGGACTCCAAACGTAAGATTATTACGGTGTGTTGATGCCAAGGAATATTCCAAACTACTCGAAGAGATACACTTTGGAACTTGCGAACCACACATGAATGGTTTCAATTAAGCCAAGAAGATACTGAGGGCAGGTTATTTTTGGATAACTATGGAAACAAACTGCATCTGGTATGTCCAGAAATGTCATGAGTGCCAAATACACGCAGATGTGATACGGGTGCCGCCAAATGAACTAAATGCAACGAGTGCACCTTGGCCTTTTGCCGCTTAGGGAATGGACGTCATTAGACCAATCGAGCCCGCCACTTCAAACGGGCATAGGTTCATTTTAGTGGCCATAGACTACTTCAAAAAATGGGCTGAAGCTGCATCCTACAAAGCTGTAACCAAGAAAGTCATCGCAGATTTTGTCAGAGATCATATTGTTTGACGATTCGGGATTCCAAAGTCCATCACCACCGACAACGCCGCCAATATCAACAGTGACCTAATGAAAGCTATGTGCGAGACCTTCAAAATTAAGCACAAGAATTCCACAGCATACACGCCTCAAATGAATGGAACTGTGGAAGACGCAAACAAGAATATCAAGAAACTACCGAGGAAGATGGTAGACAGCCACAATCAATGGCACGAGAGGTTACCATTTTCCTTATTGGGGTACCAGACCACAGTCTGCACGTCAACCGGGGCAACTCCTTACCTATTGGTCTACAGTACGGAAGCCGTCATTCCTACCGAGGTAAAAATTCCCTCCCTAAGAATTATACAGGAAGCTGAACTCGGTGGCGCAGAGTGGGCAAGATGTCGCTATGAACAATTAGCTCTCATTGACGGGAAAATAATGAAAGCAGTTTGTCATGGTCAACTTTATCAGAACGGAATATCCAGAGCTTTCAACAAAAGGGTCAAACCTAGACAGTTCACACTGGAGCAACTAGTGCTGAAACAAATCTTTCCACATCAGGATGAAGCCAAAAGAAAATTCTCACCCAACTGGCAAGGACCCTATATGGTTCACAAAGTACTAATAGGAGGAGCACTCATACTCGCAGAAATGGATGGAGAGATTTGGCCAAATCCTATCAAATCAGATGTTGTCAAAAGATACTATGTTTAAAGCTGTTTACATATATGCAATTGATGTAACTGAACTACGCTTGACGTGATTACCATTTAAGAGGGGATACGTAGGAAACCCTGTGGGTTCGGTCATAGTTCAATAAAATTCTCATTTTTCCCACAATCAAAAACTAGGACAGAATTTTGAGGACCCTCAAAATTTTGGGACAAGCTCAGCCAACGGCACCGTGTGCGGAATATCCAGAAAATTGTCTGAATAACTGGGGCAGAATTTTGAGGAGGACCCTCAAAATTCTATGGCAAGAAGGTCGCAATGTCTCTGATAATGTCACAGTTACTGGTTCATCTAATTTATTTAATATTACTGTGTTTTAAATAACTATGCACACATATTTTTCACAAAGCTTTATTTTTAGCCAGATGCTACCCATGGTAACTCGAGCAGCATTTTAATGCAGAGAAAAGCAAAGCAAGTAGGCGGAGGCACAAACCGACCTCCCTGTAAAGCTCACAATTTTCCTTTGGATATAGGAACAAGGAATGCGAGTACGTGCGCACCTTAGAATCACTATCTTCATAACAACAAAGCTACCGAACGCAAACATATCTCCAACTAAGAAGTACTCTGCTATCACTTATTATCCATTCATTGCATGAGACTAAGCATTGTATCCATCTTTGCATGAGGTTAAGCCCTGCATCCTTAATCGCATAAGGCTAAGCACTGTCTTCCCTTGCATGAGACTAAGCACTGTCTCCATCTTTGCATGAGGCTAAGACCTGCCTTCTCAATTGCATAAGGCTAAGCACTGCCTTCCCTTGCATGAGGCTAAGCACTGGCTCCATCTTGCATGAGGCTAAGCACTGCCTCCTCAATTGCATAAGGCTAAGCACTGCCTTCCCTTGCATAAGACTAAGCACTATCTCTATCTTTGTATGAGCTAATCCCTGCCTCCTCAATTGCATAAGGCTAAGCACTGCCTTTATTTGCATGAGACTAAGCACTGTCTCCATCTTTGCATGAGGCTAAGCCCTGCCTCCTCAATTGCATAAGGCTAAACACTGCCTTCCCTTGCATGAGACAAAGCACTGTCTCCATCTTTGCATGAGGCTAAGCCCCGCCTCCTCAATTGCATAAGGCTAAGCTCTGCCTTCCCAATTCACGAGACTAAGCATTGTCTCCAAGCTTGTACGAGATTAAGCATTGTCTCCCATCTTGCATGAGGCTATGCCCTGCCTCCTTGATTGCATAAGGCTAAGATCTGCCTTCCCAATGCACGAGACTAAGCATTATCTCCAATCCTACCTGAGACTAAGCACTGTCTCCAACCTTGCACAAGACTAAGCATTGTCTCCAATCTTACACAAGACTAAGCATTGTCTCTCCTTGCATAACCACAAATGCTGCACTATTCAAAACCTTGCATTATTCTCTTCTCTCGGGGCTAAGATCTACCCCTGGTTCTACACAAGACTAAGCTCTGTCTTGTTTCATCTCAAGCATCATGTCTTTTCATCTCATGGGCAGAAGTATAGCCAAATTTTCCGAAGGCATCATTCTCATAGCTGGAAGACACCATGCCATGGCCTGAGGATCTCTCAATATTTCATATCATTATTCAAAGGCATCATAGTTTGGAGGCACCATCTTCATAGCCCGAGAACATCATTTCATGGCATGCGAATCCCCTATCTCACAATTCATGGCCCGGGACATCACGGTCTAAGGACATCATCCTCACCGTCCAAAGACGATCTCCATAGTCCAGAGGGAATTTGCATCATTCTTAAATTTATGCAATAATCTATATGTATTTGTATGTATTGCAATTTGAGTTTGCAGGTGATCCAAGAAATAACTGTTCTCTTAACTGGAGCAATCTTCGCTTCGGTTTCCATTCAACATTCATGTCCAACAATTATTTCAAACGTAACCAACCACCGTCTGTTACCCATTTCCATCTTATAACCATTCAAATATCCATAACCATTTCCAGATACATCCGTTTACAATCCCGATATTGTCCTATTCAGAATATCTTGTCCGTTCTTACAATAACTCCATCGGTTTATTCCACCGTTGGATCCAGGACTACACATGGCCTGATTCCTGTAAAACCACGGATATGTAGGCAGTTCATAAACTAGGGTTCAACCTATATATTTCAAAATCACCCCAGTCGGTCAAAATCGGTCATCATTTCTTTACCCGACAACTCTTTCATCCTTCCCGGGTAAAGAGGGGCAGCTGTTGATACCCGATTTTCCCCTCATATTTTCAAATATATATATATACTTTCAAAATAGTACGTATGCATCATCATTTAGTTTATAAGCATATACAAGCATTTTTCATAATTGTTTTTATAATTTTTAAAGATTTTAAATCAATTTATTTCTGTATTTTATTATATAAATATCCAATAATTACCCTAAAAATTATTTTTATGATGATTTAATCAGCTAAACTTATCATTTATACCAATATGAGGTTTTAAATATTTTCAGTGCATTTATCATAATTACATTTGCATTTGTTAGGGCCAAATTGCACATTTTGCAATAATAGCCCATATGCATGTATAATTACCTTATTTATGAATAAAATAGCTGTTTATATTTTTATAATATTAAGAAATTATTTTTAATCATCTTAGAGCACAAATTATATTTTTGATATTTATTAATTACTTTTATAAATTATTTATTTATTAAATATTGGGTATTTAAAATCTGACCCCAAATTTACCTTAATTTAGGACCTAAACTACCCAATCCCAGCCCAATAACCTTTGATCCCAAACCAAATAACCTCCAACCCAACTAATTAACCAACCCAACCCAGAACCCCTAACTAATCAAGGCCATTGATCTTCGAGATCAACGACCCATACTACCTCGTCCCTTCTAATTAACCTAATACTCCCCTAACCCTAACCACTATTCACTACCCGCCACCTTTGAATGCTCTCAAACCTCCCCCTTCTCTCTGCCCAAACCCTAGTCGTCTCCCCCCAAATTTCTCTCCTAATCCCACCGGACATGTGATTATATAGTTACTTCTTGCCACATTGGACTCCCCCTTGGTACTGGACCCTTTCTCTATACCGATTGCCTAAACATGGCAAGCAGATCTCATCAACTTGGAACCAAAGCTGGTTCAGTTCCTTGACCTTTTCCGTCTATGTTCATTCTTGTTCTTTTTTGGTATGAATCTCTGTATATTTCTGTGACTCATACTCACCCTAAAATTAGGGTTTCAAATTCTTTTAAATCGAACTAAATCTGGTTCGATTCTTTAATTTTAAAAGGTATTTGTGTCTATGTTCATCTTATTCTATGCATCATGTGATTTTTACCTTTTATTTATTTTAGATTTCTGCCGATTTGTGTACTTTACCTAAAATTAGGGTTTTGAAATTTTTTCTTTTTCTTACTGATTTTGATTGCTTTCCTTTCTAGTGTTTGAATGATGATTTTCCTTGTTTGGGTGTTTGATTTCTACTGCTATATAAACCCCTCCCCACTCCCCCTTTGATCATTAAGAAACATTACTAAAATAGAAGTTGTGTGCTCTTTGCTCTTTAATAATTTTATTCTGCACTTTGGTTCCTGGCCGGCTGAAAGCCAAGGCCAGAAATTCCGAGTTCTTGTTCTTTTGTTGATATTCATAACAATGTGGATTTGGGTTCTTTCTTGTTTTCACTTAACTGGTGAGTTACCAAACCTTTGTCATTTCATTTCTACTTACCTGTCATTAGTATGTGTTTTCACTTTTGAAGATTGTTTTTCAATATGTTTCTGGGCTGTTCTCGTATGCAATTCTGACTGTCTTACTTCAATTCTAGGCCTTTCTAATCTAAAATGCCATTACGCTTGTAGTTTGAGACATGTTTAGACCTGCTTTAAGTTGCTTAATTTCGTTTTTAAAGTCTGCCTAGCCTATGTGTTACTGATAGCCATCTCTTTACTATTTAAATTTGCTATTTGAACATGCTCCCATACCTCCTTTCTATGGATTAGTTGACTAAGTATGAGTATATAAGTATATAGCACAAGTCTGTTTCTAAATTTGTTGTGATGACATGTAGCCTATTTTGATTATGTTGTCACCATGTCTTGACTTCCCCAGTAATTGCCCTTATCCTGTTAAGTTCTGATTAATATGATTCCTTCTATTGATACTAGCATTTTACATTTAGCATAATCTGAAATTTTTACCATAAGTGTGTGCACATCAATCCTGCAAACGTGTCTTGGTAACATATGTATTATGTATTGAATTTGTTCTTTTGAAACTTTGCTAAAGTCTGTTCTTAAAACCCAAGCATGTTCTATTACTTTTTTTATGTGCTCAACTTGAATCTGTTTGTGTTGTTCCCTAACCTCAGTCTATTCCTTTACTACTTGGTCTCTTTGAGTTCTTATTCTAATCCGGCTGAAAGCCAAGGCTACTTAGGTTCTGTCCTTTGACATCCCTAGTGTGAGCACTGCTCAGGGTCCAATTGAGACCTTTGTGAACTCTAACACACTAGGATTTGGTCCCTAATCCCTCCTCTGAACAATTCTTGTTAACCACCCTAGTGTGAGCACTGCCCCGGGTTCTTGAATCCCTTGGGAACTCTGATATACTAGGGCCTTGGTTCTATATGCTGAACTCTATCTTTTGCTCGCTGGGTGAATCATTAAATTCCTGGCTGCTGTATGTCTATGAGTGTGTAACTTGGAGACTGTTGTAAAGGCCATGCCTGTCCAGGTGTATTTCGGGCCTACTGTAGGCTCCCTATAGTTATTCTCCTATGTAATTCATCCTATTCATTCTGGGTTTTTTATAATTATTGTAATAACATTTTGGGGTATTAGTAAAATTTAGAAAGGGGATTTATCTTACACTTGCATTGAAAGGGGTAGAAATCCTGCCTATAGGTTCATCACTTAGCTCAAATGTGTTATTATGTTTAAACATGTTCCGTTGTCATGTGTTAGAGATCATATTCTATTTTGCTCAAAATGTGTTACTTTTTAGTTATTATAGAAATCCGGCCTATAAATATTCTATCTTGCTCAAATGTGTGTTAGAAATCTTGCCTATAGTTTCTCTATTTGGTCCAAATGTGTTCTACTTTTATCTGTTAGAAACCATGCCTATAGGGTATTGAATGATTAATATCTCAATGTGCGCATAGGATTCTGTTTACATACGGCTTAATCTACAAATTAGATGCCATGCCTATAAGATCTTAAAAACTAGTTTTATTTCTAGAAATCATGCCTATAGGGTCTAAATCAGCCTTGATTATTGTCCTGCTCGTTTCTTTTAACCATTATTAGAAATCATGCCTATAGGACTCGATTAAGAAATTTTGAACATATTCTTGTGATTACCATTGTTAGTTACTACGCGAATCACCTAGAAATCATGCCTATAGGTTCAATCTCTTATGCTTATAATCAGTAGGCAACTATATAGGCTTTACAAATTGTATTAAAAGAAAGGATTTTACACATGAAGCTGCCCGCTTATAAAATCCAGAATCACATAGAGATCCTGCCTATAGGGTTCTGCGACCTTAACTTATTAAAATCTGCAACTGTCAATGTTAGTAAGTTTGTGTGCATTTGTTGCCTAAGTGCGGAGGCCAACTTGAGCCCTTGTTTGCCTATACATGAATGTCCTAAATGTTTTTCTTGTCGCCTAGTATTTTCTCTTTTGAGCAACCTAATTTAAAGTTTGGAACCACCCTGAAATAGAGTTCCAAATGCCTCCTGGACCATAGGCATGGGACGGGTAGTGCACGCATAGAGTACGACTAGAATTGACTAGTGCGCTTAAGGTAAACAACTTAAAGATAGTAATCGGGTAGCAGGAGATGATTGTCTGTGTTCGCTGAATAATACGAGTAACACCCCATCTTAAGGGAGTTACGAAGTATTATTTATGTTGCACAGGGTGATCCTTTAGGCTAATAAAACTTAGGACCCCCCACCTTTGTTTTAAAGTCAATCATTTTATTTTATTTGCCCAATTTTGTATCTTCTCCTTGCTTAGACTAATTCATATAATTCGAGTTCGGCTGGGACCCACCGTTGTGGACCTCGAGGAGTGCCTAACACATTCTCCTCAAGGTAATTTGAGCCTTTACCCAATCTTTGGTGACAAAACTGGTTAAACCAGAGTTATCTGCAAATAGGTCCCCTAACGCACCTTAAATCCGTTAGGTGGCGACTCTCTCTTTTAATACCCCTTCCTTTAAAAGAAGTTGTCACGTGTCGAAGCCCAATTTCGCGAGAAAGAAAGGGGCGCGACACCACCCTTATGCTCTGCATTGCAATAATCAATCCACACATAAATCCACATGTTCTAACATCACAACAACAAAACATATCAATTCGTACCATAAGTTCCCATAGGCCACAACCTTTCCAAAACAACAATACTGATGTCACCACAACACATAGCCCACAGCTCAACCACGATGTTAAAAAGACTCTCAATAACAATAGAATGAAACGGAAAATAACTTAAAAATGAATGGCATGACGTATACTAACAAATTCAATTGAATACATGTATGAGTAATTAAAGAACGATGGATAGAACATGTACTAACAACTTCGGTTAAATCATGATAAACTTGACAATGAAAGATATAACATGTGATAGTAACTGCAATTGATACACATAGGAGTAAACTCCACAATGGATGCTAGAGTATGAAATACCGACTACAATATAAGAATGAATTCAACAACGAAAGATGTAACAAGTAATAACAACTTCTAATTAAATGCATAAAGTTACCTAAGAGTTTAAACCGGTCAGTTGTGCCACATATAAGCGGGTACACACTCGTCACCTCATGTACATGTCTTCCACATAATTCAAACAATACAGTCAACCCAAATTCTAAGGGGTAGTGTCCCCACACAAGGTTAGACAAGATACTTACCTCAAAGAAGCTAAATCAATACTCTAAGAGGACCTCTTCGTGTGAAACAACCTCCGAACGGCTCAAATCTAGCCAAAATAACGTAATATCATAAATAAAAACCATAGGAAATCAATCCAGATAATTAAGCTTCAATCTTTAAAGAAAACCAAAAACTCAACCCAAAAGGTCAACCCCAAGAACGCACCTCGAAACCCAAAAAAACTCTCAAAATCCAAACACTAGTCCAACCATACCAAAATTATCCAATTTCGATCTCAAATTGGCCTTCAAATCATCATTTCATATTTTAGAAAGTTTTTACAAAAATTCCCAATACCTCAATCCAAACCGTTAAAATCCCCTCCAAAATCGCCCAAAACCGAGCTCTATAACTCAAGATGTGATGAAATAATGAAACCTTTGATAAATAGAGTCTCTGCCCAGGGATTCCGCATTCACGGACTAAAAATGCGCACCTGCGAGCTCGCACCTGCGAGCAAATAGGTGCATCTGCGATACCAGCTTACTAGATGACACTCCGCACCTATGCATAGAAACCTGCACCTGCGGTAGTGCAAAAGTGCAAAAACATCCGCTGAAGCGGCCGCTCGCCCTGAGGCTCAACTTCGCATCTGCGATCGATATTTCGTAGATGCGACCATCGCACCTGCGACACTTCACCCACTGAAGCGGAAAAAAATATGCCCAAGCCTAAACAAGGCAAAATAAACTCGAGCTCGCAGAAGTGGATCCGCATATGCGCTCCAAATTGCGCAGATGTGAAACACCAGAACCAGACCTCCTTAACAACATGGAAATAACCTGAAACTCGCCCGAAACACACCTGGGGCCCTGGGGACCCCGTCCGAATATACCAACAAGTTCCATAACACAATGTGGACCCGCTCGAAGCTTCAAATTACATCAAACAATATCAAAACTATGAATTACACCTCAATTTAAGCCTAATGAACTAATGAACTTTCAACTTCTGCAATTCACGCCGAATCATATCAAATCACCCCAGAATGACCTTAAATTTTGCATGCAAGTCCCAAATGACACAACAGAGCTATACCAACTCCCAGAATCGAAATATGAACGCGATATCAACAAAGTCAACTCCTAGCCAAACCTCTCAACCTTCCAAACCTTCAAATTTCCAACTTTTACCAAAATATGTCAAATCAACCTACGAACTTCCAAATCCAAATCCGGACATAAGCCTAAGTCCAAAATCAGAAGCTGTTGGAATCATCAAAACACCATTTCGGAGTCGTCTACATAAAAGTCAAACTCCGATAAACTCTTACCACTTACCCTTCTAAAACAAGAATCATTCTTCCAAATAAATCTGGAATCTCCCGAAAACCAAATCTGAACATACACAATACGAAGCTACTTAAGACCTTAAGCCATTAAACGGGACGTTAATTCTCAAAAGGACTGGTCGGGTCATTACAAATTGCATTCTACCCGTCCCGCAACTTATATTACAACCAAATAAAGTTCTACTTGATCTTTGATTGAATGAGCTCAACTAGTAGAGTATTATACTACGGGTAAGCCTATTGTACGTCTTCTATGGCACATGAATCTTAATTCTGAGAGTGAGTGAATTCTTTCTATCTTGAGTTCCTATTTGTTCTTGAATTTTATTGTGTGTGGAACAACTCTCTGATGTTCGTGTGAGGGCACTTGACTTGTAAAGGAAAGGTAACGTCTTTGGCCTATGTGTTAGAGTAAGTGAGTAGGTTTTAGAAAAAGTGTGTGGTTCTTTTGAGACGAATCTGGAGGCTACGATGTTATGGAATATTCTTGGAATGATAGGTTAGGGAAGTTGTTTGATAAAAAAGGTCATCTCTATTTGAAGTGTAGGTTGATTGCTCGGGGACGAGCAATGGTTTAAGTGTGGGGTGTTGATGGTAGGCTAGGAACTCATATTTGCAACTATATTTTGCACTCTAATTACTACATTTTGATTATATTTGAGTCTAATTGCTAGTACTTTGAACTTATTACATGTGTTATGCCGTGTAGAATGTGATTTTGAGTGGAGAAATATGGTTGGAGCTAAAATGGATGATTTGGAGCTTTGAAGTCTAAGTAGAAACCCAAAGAATTAAGCTGGGATCATATTCGGGGTTCGAGGACCAAGTCTGGATATTGAAAAATGAGAAGAGAAATTTACTCTGAAAAAATTACACTACCACACCGAGGGGTGCAAGGTGGTAGTGGAAATTTCCTGCAGAGTGTAAAATTGCAGCTCTCTGATAAAAGCCACATGCACAGAGCATGGGTCATGGTGCGGCGCGCTGCACCTATACAAAATTCTTAGAGTAGTTTCCCACTTCGGCTTGGTAAGGGTAGTTTCGTCCGTACTCGCTTCTACATGGTATAAATACACCGAAGATACGTTTTTAAGGGACTTTTGACCTGGGGAAATTATTGGGGAGCATTGGAGGCTTCAAAATTCATCATCTTTCCATTAATTTAATACGGGAGTTTGGATTGTAATGTTGGATTGATGTTTTCTAATTCTTTAACTCTAATTGTGATGACTTCCTCCATGACTATGGAGTAGTTTCTATTACGGTTTGACATGATTTTATGACTTGATGGTACTCTATGGATTTTATTATTGTTTGATTGCTTTAATTTATTGGAAGAGCCTTAACTCTATTTTTGATATTATTCATTATTGTGTTTAATCGGAAGAGGAGCATAATACCGAAGATGGTTGCAATGCATGACTTAATTCATTGTGGTACTTTTTAAAAGTAGTCGAAAGAGCTTTGTGATCTACCTATTGAATTAAGATTGAGAAATATTCGAGAGACGTTTCTCTTAGACCATTCTTACCAATACATTCTTGCAAGTTTCATTGCACTTCTTATTAGCTTATTTGAACGGTTTTGGTTTAATCGAGAGAGAATCCTGAGTCATAACAATAGGATAATAACCTACTGAATTCTAGAGAATCAATAGAACATTAATAGTGAAATTAAATAGTGTCAATTCCAGGATAACAATCTTGAGCTTATCATGTCATGACCCCGATTTTCTCACGCTAATAAGAAATCAATTATGCTAATCTGTAGTTCTTCGCGATCAATTGTAATTGCTTTAGTTTTAATAGTTAGTTTTTATTCATAATCATTCCAACCAAAGTGATAATCATCTTGAATAACAATTTATCCAGAAATTAGTTGAACATTATTTAAATCCAATCCCTCTGGAGACGATAATTTTACTATACTATCTTTGGCTAGCGAGCAATAATTTTGTGTTGTGTTTTGCGCTCGTCAAATTTTTGCACCGTTGCGGGGGATTGGAAATCAATAGTGTTTAGAAGTAGTTTTTGGTGCTAATTCAGGAACCAATTTTATTTTATTCTTCACGATTTTTATCTTCTGTGTGCATACAAAATGTTAAGTTCTTTGGTGTATGAATCGATCTTCTTCAAAAGAAGTGATTCCATATGATCCATAGGTGGAAAAGCATATGCGATAGTTGAGGATAAAGAAAGAACTCGCCGGAAATTTCTGGGGCAATCCTCAACCCAAGAACACAGGGCTAAGAACGCGGATGATGGGGTGGACTTAGGTGCAAGAGAGGAAGCACAACAGAGAGAACAAGTTGCACGAATAGCAGCTGAAGCAGCCCTTAGAGCTGCTGATGAGACTGTTGAAGTGGATGGGGGTCAAAGATTCAATATAAATCGACCCATGTTTGACGACCAGTTCGAAAATATGGCTCCTAGGCCTGGGAGAGTATTAGGTGACTATGCCAGACAAGTCTACAATTAGGGATTGTCAAGTGTCAGACCTTCACCATCGCAACAAATAATTTTGAGTTGAAGCCAGGCCTGCTTCAAACTATCCTGAACAACAGTGTCTTTAGAGGGAGCGTGAATGAAGATCCTAACACTCACTTGATGGACTTTGAGGAAATCATGAATACCTTTCAGTACAATGGAGTGTCAAAAGATGCAGTCTACTTAAAGGAATTCCCCTTTTCATTAGAGGATGATGCAAAGCACTGGCTTCAAAGATTACTAACTGGTTCGATCAAGACATGGGAATATATGACGAAAACGTTTCTTAACAAGTACTTATCAGATGTAAAAATAGTGAAATCCAGAAGGAAATCCACAACTTCTACCAGAAGAAAACTGAAACAGTCTCCGAAGCTTGGAAAAGATTCAAGGAGATAGTGAGAAAGTGTCAGCATAATGGAATCAAATTGTGGATACAACTTCAGGACTTTTGGGATGGACTGACACCCTCATCATGACAGACTCTCAGTACTGCAGTTGAAGGTCCTTTAATGAATAAAACTTCTAAGAAGATTATTGCGATTCTTGATGAGCTCTATGAAGATGCTAACCAATGGCCTGTTGAGAGTAATGATAGAAGAAAATTAGCTGGGGTTCACCAAGTAGACTCTAAAACATCAGTGCAAGCCCAACTAGACACTATGTCCAAAGAGATAAAAAAAGTTGACCTTAGCCAAGGTCCAGAGCTAGCCATCATCAGTTTGTGACTTTTGTGGAATGAGTCATCCAACGCAAGAGTGTCAGGACTCGACTACAGATAAAGTGATAAATGTTGACGGAACTCTGACAGAGGCAACTACCAAAGTGGCAATTATTTTAACTCCATGGGACAGAGGCACCCATTCTTTTCTTGGATTTCACTAAGTGGTAGTCTGAATACATGGCGGCAGAATAATCCGAGACCCCACAGACAAGGAGCTCCAGGATTTCAAAATCAGCAGAGGCAGTAATACCAGCCTCCATGGTACAATCAGTTGAACAAGGAAGATCTGATGAAGGACTTTATTACTAAGACAGATGAGAGGCTTGAAACTCATGGCACAATTATCCGAGAATAGGGCACAACTATTTGAAACTTAGAAAGAAAGGTGAGGAAACTTGCTAATCTATTGTCTGAGAGGGTTCCAGGAACTCTCCCTGCTACTACTGAAAGAAATCCAAAAGAAACAATAAATGTGGTATCCTTGAGAAGTGGACAAGTATTGAAGGACCCTATAGCAAAACAAAAAAGTAAGTTGATTGAAAGACAATGAAGAAGGTTAAGTGAGGAGAGATGCAGATGATGGTTTGAAGAAAAAGGGGAAGACTAGAGCTCTGTAAAAGAAGAAGGATGGGAATTCAATGAATGAGCAGACTGGGGAAAGAAAATACACGCCTTCTTTACCTTTCCCCCCCAGAAGAAAAGAAGAGAGAAGCTGGACAAATAATTGGGCGTTTTTTAGAAGTGCTCAAGCAGGTGCATGTTAATCTACCTTTCACAGAGGTACTCTCTCAAATCACAACATATGCTAAGTTGTTGAAGGAAATATTGTCAAACAAGCGTAAAGTGGAAGAGACATCGGTTATCAAGCTCACAGAGCATTGTAGTGCCACTCTGCAAAATAAGCTCCCTCAAAAGTGTGTAGATCCAGAGAGTTTTACTATACCTTGCTCTTTAGGAAGTACCAAATTTGAAAAATCTTTGTGTGATTCATGTACTTCTATTAGTCTTATGCCTTTTTCGATTTTCAGGAAATTAGAGGGAGATATTGGTGAAATCAGATATATACCTGTGTCTTTGCAGCTGGTGGATCAGACCACAATCATACCTGAAGGAATAATGGAAGATGTGCTAGTTCAGGTGGATAAATTTGTGTTCCCAGTAGACTTCATCGTGGTGAATATGGATGAGAATAAGCAGGTCCTTCTGATTTCAGGGAGACCTATCTTGGCTAATGGTAGAGCTATTCTAGATATTCAGGAAAGGCAGCTCATGATAAGAGTGAGGGAAAAAAGAGTGGTGTCCAAGATGAAGGAAGCAATAGGGGCACTTAGAGATGATTCGACTGCACACTCAGAGTTCAAGTGTGGGGAGTACCCGAAGAAGGCAGAAAAGAAACTTTCAACATGGATGTGTGCACTGGGTTGGGCGTGCAAAGTGGATCTCGACTTCGATTCAGACCCATATTAGATGATTCAGGGGAGTTTCATTTAACTCTTGCTTTTTATTTGTGTGTCATGGGAACATGCCATAATTTAAAGTGTGAGGTGGGGAAAGTAAATATGTATATGTATATCTATTTTTCTTTTTTTATCTTTGGGTGTGTTTTGCTAGTATTACATGGAAAAAAATGTTAAATTTTTTTGACTTTTCCCGACGGTGGATTTCCTCGACTGTCTTCTTGAGGGATCAAAGTCGAAGAAAAAAAAGTTTTATTTTCTTAGGTAGTGTAATCATTCCCCCTTGGTTTTTCATTGTACCGCGGTTCTTTTCCAAGGGTTTTTGCTGAACCAGGTGTAGTTAGTTTTTCTTTTGTTAGGAAGAGAGAAGTCTTGTGCTATGGTGTTAAATGGAGATGAATTTTCTTAACTTTGTTGTTCCTTGAGAGTAGTGAGTGCCTTGGTTGTGACATCTAGGCTCAGTTCTTGACTCATGTATAAGTGCCTTAAATTTTGTGATCTAACCTTTGCTTAACTGCTTTGACTAGAGAGTCGGTATATATCTGATCCTAAGTGAGTTATGTGCCAATGTGTGTGTGAGGTTTTTGATGATGTTCTGTGCATGTCAGTTGATGCCTAGAACTTTTTTTGTGTGTTTGCAAAGCGAAATAATAGTTTTGTTCAATCTAAGAAGTGATATAGGCATTTATTTGGTCAACCAGATATATGCTTGCTACCTACCAACTTAATGTGTATCTTAATTAGACTCGTTGAGCCTGTAATCCTATTTCTTTGGCAACTATAATTCAAGTCTGACCCTTTTGTTTGAATTGGTTATCTACTTGAACCTTTTACCTCTCTTGAGCACTTGAAATTTATGAGCTTGTTAAAAGCTAAGCTGAGGTATGGTTGGGTTTTTGAGTGGAAATATTGAAAAAGGAGAAAAGTGCACTGCGTTGAAAAACAATGAGAGCCACTTGTAGGGAATTGAAAAAGAAAAATAAGAGAATGAATTGGTCAAAGAAAAAAACCCAGAGGATAAGAAAAACAAAATAATGTTTGTATGTATTTTGTGAAAAACTATTCCTTTCTAGTGGTAGCTCTTGATATATTTGTGCTTAAAATAATTGGGAGAGGATGCTATTATAATGTGAAGGTTGGGGTTTGGTTCAACATAAGTGTGGGATTTAAAAGGTGAAATTTTATGTACTAAATTGCTCAGGGAGGTGTAGTCACTATACCCAAATTGTATCTTACATGTCCCGCAACTTATATTACAACCAAATAAAGTCCTACTTGATCTTTGACTGAATGAGCTCAATTAGTAGAGTATTACACTGTGGGCAATCCTATGGTACATCTTCTGTGGAACATTAATCTTAATTTTGAGAGTGAGTGAATTCTTTCTATCTTGAGTTCCAATTTGTTCTTGAACTTTATTGTGTGTGGAACGACTCTCTATTGTTTGTGTGAGGGAACATAACTTGTGAAGGAAAGGTAACATCTTTGGCCTCTGTGTTAAAATAAGTGAGTAGGTTTTAGAAAAGAATACGTGGTGCTTTTGAGTCGAATCTTGAAGCTAGGATGTTATGGTATGGTGCTTTATCTGTTTTAAATATTCTTGGCATGATGGGTTAGGGAAGTTATTTAATAAAAAGGTTGTCTTTATGTGAAGTGTGGGTTGATTGCTTGGGGACGAGCAATGGTTTAAATTTGGGGTGTTGATGGTAGGTTAGTAACTCATGTTTTAACTATATTTCTCACTCTAATTACTACACTTTGATTATATTTGAGCCTTATTTCTAGTACTTTATACTTAATACATGTGATATGCCGTGTAGGATATGATTTCAAATGGATAAACAAGTTTGGCGCTAAAATGGATAATTTGGAGCTTTGAAATCTTAGTAGAAGCCCAAGGAATTAAGCCGAGATCATGTTCGGGGTACGAGGACCAATTCTGGATATCAAAAAATGAGAAGAGAATTTTACTGTGAGAAAATTGCACTACCACATCGTTGGGCGCGCCGCGGGGTGCAAGGTGGTAGTGCAAAATTCTTGCAGAGTGTAAAATTATAGCTCTCCGATAAAAGCCAAAGGCACGGCGTATGGGACAGGGTGTGGCGCGCCGCGCCTGTACAAAGTTCTCTGAGTAGTTTCCCACTTCAACTTGGAAAGGGTAGTTTTGTTCGGACCCGCTTCTACATGGTATAAATACACCGAAAACACATTTTTGAAGGGACTTTTGACCTGGGGGAATTATTTGAGAGATATGGAGGCTTCAAGACACAAAAGTTTATCATCTTTCCATCAATTCAATACGAGAGTTTGGATTGTAACGTTGCATTGATGTTTTCTTATTCTTTAACTCTATTTGTGATGACTTCCTCCATCACTATGGAGTAGTTTCTATTAGGGTTAGACATGATTTCGTGACTTGAGGGCTATCTATGGATTTGATTATTGTTTGATTGCTTGAATTTGTTGGAAGAGCTTTAACTCTAGTTGTGATATTATTCATTTTTGTGTTTAATTGGAAGAGGAGCGTAATACTGAAGATGGTTGCAACACATGCCTTAATTCATTGTGGTACTTCTTTAAAGTAATCGAAAGAGATTTTTGATCTACCCTTTGACTTAAGAATGACAAATATTTGAGAGAAGTTTCTCTTAGACCATTTTTACCAACATATTCTTGCAAGTTTCGCCGCACTTCATATTAGCTTATTTGAACGGTGTAGGTTTAATCGAGAGAGGAGCCTGGGTCAGAATAATAGGATAATAACCTGTTAAATTTGAGAGAATCAATAGAACATTAATAGTGAAATTAAACAGTGTCAATTCCAGGATAACAATCTTGCACTTATCATGTCATGACCCTTATTTCTCACACTGATAAGAAACCAATTATGCTAATCTCTAGTTCTTCACGATCAATTGTTAATTGCTTTGGTTTTAATAGTTAGTTTTTATTCATAATCATTCCGATCAAAGTGATTATCATCCTGAATAGCAATTAAGCCAGAAATTACTTGAACATTATTTAAATCCAATCCCTATGGAGACGATAAGTTTACTATACTATCTTTGGCTAGCTAGCAATAATTTCGTGTTGTGTTTTGCGCTTATCAATGATGCTATTTGGCAAGCCAGCGCATGTACCTCCAAGCCTAATTATCCATTTTAACTTTTAAAATCAGGAATTTCATTAAATAAACATAATTAAATCTTGAACTCATGGAAACATACGTTCTTCTTTACCAAAATACTGAGTATGAATAATACATAAAGCGAATTGATAATGATATTAGGTACAACTGTGACCATACACTAGAAACTCTCAAAACCCAGTGTCACAAGTGCATGAGAAATCAAGTAGAATATACAAACACTACTACAACTATTGTCTGAAATAAAGTAGGCAGAAATAATAAACATGATAAGAAGGAGACTCCGGGTGCTGCAGATCGAAGCATGGAGAGCAGCTCACCAGTAAATCCTCGGAAGTGCGGTTACGTGCCCATATGACCACATGAAGTACCTTTCTTAGTACCTGCACAATTAATTTAAAACTGTAGTATGAGTATGTAAATCAGCGTGTACACAGATATCTAGTCTAACCTCGAAGAAGTAGTGATGGGGGGTTGACTTTGATACTGACTAGTGGTTAGATAATAATATACATCAAGTAAACAAGTATGAAACTCAGCAAGTAGCAACGAGACACGTAAATAACAATAAAAAAACTTTCAGACAACAATTGTTATGAATTCGCCAAGTATCACGACTTGCCTTGAAGGCACAAGGCCAACTGATACAAATATCAAATTATATCTCAAGTATTATACACGAGTCTGTCGAGGCGAACGGCCTGATCCCATAGGAATAGTGTTACACAATACCGCCGAGGCGAATGACCCGATCCCATAGGAATAGTGTTACACAATACCGCCGAGGCGAACGACCCAATCCCATAAGAATAACTCGCAATACTGCCGAGCCGAATGGCCCAATCCTATAAAAATAGTTTACAACAGTATCGAGGTGAACGACCTGATCTCATAAGAGTAATGTTACAATCTTGTCCAGGCGAATAAACCAATCCCATGTCCAATTCCGTGGTCAAAATCCAAAATACCAAATTCTAGGTTTTCTCTTAAAATCTCACAATATCCATAATATTTCATGTATTTGGCTCCCATGGAAGGAATGAAATGAAAATGAGCCAAACCCACATACTTAACAAAGCCTTCTGCCCAGCGATCATCGCACCTGCAGTCACTTGACCGCATCTACGGTCCCGCAGGTGCGGTCCAAACATCGCATCTGCAAACAATCCCTGCCTCCAACACTTCACTTTTGCAGATAAGAGTTCGCTTCTGTGGAATTCCTCTATTTTTGCGCTTCTTTAGCCCAATGCCCCTTTCCACTTCTGCGGAATACCCTACGCACCTGCAAATGTGCTCTTGTGCTTGAACCTTCGCATCTGTGGAAAACCACGCCTCCTTGCCTCTTCGCTTCTGCGCTTCATTGCCCGCACCTACGAGCCCGCAGTTGCGGTAAATTCCTCGCACCTGCGAATCCAACCAGCCTCAATCCCAACCGCTCCTGCGACCCCTGGGCCTCTCTCTTGCAGTCTCGCACCTGCGGCCATAACCTTGTAGGTGCGATCACACCAGAATTCTTAAGCTTCAGCAATTCCTTAAGTCCAAAACTCGATCCGATTCCAATTCGATTCGCACCCGAGGCAACCGGGAACCCATCCAAACATACCAACAAGTTCAAAAACACCTAGCGAACCTACTCGGGGCCTAAAATCACATCCACAACATCAAATTCCATGAATCGACGACAAAACCCTTATTTGAACTTTCAAACTTTAAACTTCGCTGAACGTGTCCGAATTATACTTACACATCCCGGAATGATGCCAAACAGTACACACAAGTCACAAATCACGATACGAAACTATTCCAAGGTTCGAAACCCCAAACGAACATCGATAACACCAAAGTCCACTTCAAACCAAACTTAAGGATTTCTTAAGCTTTCAAAAATGCCAACTTTCCATAATTAGCGCCGAAATGATCCCGGACCACCCGATACTTAACCCGAACATAGGCCCAAGTACAAAATCATCATACGAACCTATTGGAACCTTTAAATCCCGATTTCGAGGTTGTTTACTCAAAAGTCAAACCTTAGTTAACTCGTCCAACTTAAAGCTTCTGAATTTAGAATTATCCTTCCGAACAAACTCCGAACTCCCCGAAATTCAATTCCGACCACCCGTACAAGTCATAAAACATGAATTGAAGCTACTCACGGCCTCAAACCGCCTAACGATGCGCTAGAGCTCAAAACGACCAGTTGGGTCGTTACATTCTCCCCCACTTAAACATACGTTTGTCCTCGAACGTACCAAGAACTATCCCGGAGTTGTCCAAGATAACTGTCTAACACCTCATGTACCTATCCGTGCCGCCACGACCCACATGAACATATTAGCTCAAGCCAGACTGAAGATCCTTCTTTTTCTTAGCCAACAAGCCTTAGAACCAGGCTCTAATATCCAGAATTCTTTACGAACACCGCATCAATCGCATCATACTGTACCAAAAAATGATCATGCACCTATGCCGAAATCACACCACGCACCACGTAAGTCGTTTACCCCTAATGACATCCTTCGACCACAATAGCTGCAATTTTACGAATCCAATGCCCGCAATACACCTCATAATACATATAATCCCTGTTCCAGCTCTCGCAATACTACAATGATGAAAATGACGCGTAGAAGCTCATAGCCACATGCCAAATCAATAAATCATGGAGTCTCTCCTCCTGACAAGAACCATTACCTTATTCTGGACTAAATAATGATATTTTCTCTTTAATATACCCTACATAACTCCGATCGCACTTATCTCAGGTCCAATAATCTCGTCTCACCCAGTACAGGCTGCTCGGGCTATAAGCCACCTCAAACATCATCTAAAATCTTATATGACACCATTAATGTACCAACAAGCTACAACCCGAATATGAATCATAATGAAAAAGAAACTCTGGCAAGGAACTACCCAGCTCGCATAACGAATGAAACGGCCAAGCCGATGTTATGGTTCCATCTCAGAGATAAGAAACAAGGCACACAAATAAGTATAAGGAACCATACTTAAAATCTCATTGTTGCGGCGTGCAACCCGATCCAACTATGACACTGTTGCGGCGTGCAACCCGATCCAAACATGATGCTATTGCATAGTGCAACCCGATCCGAATATGGCATCGTTGCGGCGCGCAACCTAATCCACACCACATACCCGTGGCGGCATGCCACTCGATACAAAGAAATATACCCGTGGTGGTGTGCCACCCGATCCACACAACAATCAATAAGGAAACACCCATCAAGCCGTAATGCTTATACTTACGAATGCTCGAATATCGATCACAAGTACGCCAAGTGCATAATATAACCCTGGGTAGATGGATAGTGCCACGCGTTACAAAAACCCAAGCACGACTAAGGTGCAATAAATGACCTGTATTTCGAGAGCCATCTTGCTCGTATAACACCACAAGCTACACAGGATCACAACATATGTGTGAATAATCAAGCTGTCTCACAACCCATCTGGCACAATAGAATATTACATGGAATAACTGATAATAGGAATAACATCCAACACTCGAAGTCTGTTCCGTAAGCAATGCTATGGGGAATGAACACATCGGACCTGATGTAGAGCACACATTCACATTTGACCCACCAACGGACCCCAAGCTAATTTCGATCATCCCATACTAGGCTAATAATCTTTCAAGGATCCAAAATGGCCCTATTCATGACACACACGAGCAACCGTCCAATCCGAACCAAACTCTCACAGTCCACAACTAAATGAATAGAGCGACTTTCAGGCATAAACTCTTGCATTAGCGATAGTACCAGAATCTCCATACTTGGATTCAATACTTTATAATTAAGTGACTAACATATCACACTTATACAATTCTCCTTTGGGATATGCTCCCATGACCTTCCGCACCAGGTAGCAAAGTTTGCACCTCTATACCACCAACTATACAAATTCTATAAAGTAAATCAAGAATCCGTAAATCAATACACAATGCCTGTTACCCAGGACACCGTTCTCAGGCGACACTAAGATGGCGTCGTCATACTCTAAACATCGAAAATCCTCCCTGCTCATCCGAGCTCGTGACATTCTTGTCAACACCAAACCACAACCTTGATCCTCAACTTCCAATTCCCATGCCGCTCACTGTACCTATCATGCTGCTACTCGAGAGTACAAGAATTTTGTCATAACCCCTGAACTACTAGTAGAATAAACACTTCAGTGTCTAGAAACCTTTCACTTAACTCATTTCATAAGAACCATTGCAACACGCAACTGAATTCCCATAACTACAGAAAATACAAACCTCAAGTCGTGGTCTAAACCGCCATAACTCTTCCAGGATCCATTTACACATAACAAGGCCATTAGAATGAAATACCTTCCAAATCAATCCAATTATGGTGGCTGTCAAGCTCGCACGTACAACCACCAACCACATGTATAACTTAACATGCCGAAGGAACTGATCATTGCCACAATCATGTTGATTCAAACCATTACTATCCGTCCCCACTTCCTTCAATTTACCCTTGACTTGCCTTAGAAATAATAATAGCTGCATTCAAAAACATAACGAAACTCAACAACACTCATCCCGAGTGACCTAATTAACGATGGTAATACCCATGAACCTTCTAATACCCTCCTCACGCACACAATAGCATCTCTAACTGGTACACCCAATTTGAAAGACCTCCCGTGAAACCGAAATTATTTATCCCATTTCTCCAATACTACCCCACATACCCGATGATAACATAGAAAATTTCCCAAGTATTCTTCACACTCTGCTACAAAATCCTGATCTTCGGTCACCTAACGAACCCAAAAATCCTTAAATGCAGCGCTTACATTCTTGAACCCATTAGAACCACTATTGAGAGTCACCCACTCTGACCTTGTCCTGATTATAATCAAAATCCAACGCCCTGTTAGCACATGAACACTCCCAAAGAAGCAACCAGATGAATATTTTTCCTTGTACATCAAATCCACAAGAAGCATGAACTCTGAGTCTTCCCAAAACCTGCACATGATTCGATAAGGCAAAAATAGCACACGTTCATCAAGTTCTTTGCCCGAATTACCCTTGATGTTTTCTTTTCTTAGTCATAAATAATCTACCAATACACCGATAACCAGAAATCGCACAAGCAGACAACCACGTGATCCAATCGTAGACGGTGGGGTCCCCCACTTAGCTTTAAGCTACCATCACATAATGTAGAACCCACAAAGATTCCTCCTTCTCAATTACCATGATCTCGCACCGTCAACCCACCAAATTTCATGTAGTCTCTTGTTAAACTTTTCATGAACATTTTGAATTTTCAGCCGCAATCACATATTCGACCTTCTGCTGGGTAGTGAGTAGAACTCTTCGTAGAGACTTCATCAAAATCACGCAATTACTAACCTACCCACAGGAGATAACCCACCTGTGGAATTCCTTACCAACATACTCCAACGGCGCTGCACTGGGTACAACTACCATGAAATCAGTAAACCCTCCTGAGCCCATGCTCGTCCACCAGCTGTACAAGTTTGTTTAATTCCCTATTGACATCAACTGAATGTCCGATAATACATTCCAAACTCGCAGTCAGGTTGCATCGAAAAATGATAATCAATTTTTCACACCCCTCTTCATTTCAAGCAAACTCCTCTCTGCCATATTCAATCTTCCTCAGTATAGTAGCCACCATCCCAAATAAAATTCGTAGGCCTAGTCACTTTCCACCATGAGTCCCAAATCGCTCAAGACTTTTTCAAGGCACGTGGCTATCCTACCACAAAATCTATACGCTACTCTGTCACTCCCACTTCGGTTAAACTGTCTCCTTAAGCAACTTCTCAACCTCTGTTGTTCATACTTGACCTGCAAGCAATTCAATCACCGTGAGACATCTCCCACCATGTCCTTCCTCATCCTCCACTGCCCAAATGCTACCTCAAATCAAAATCTATCTCTGTAGCACCTGAACTAATAAATTCCTACCAACTCTAAGCCTTCTTGAAGATCATATTTCTCGAGCCATTAGAATTAGAAACACCGATTCGATTCTAAAACCGCTACACACCGCCATCTCTGACAATCGCTCCTCAGGAACCATTCCACAACACCATGCCCCGAAGGGAATTCAAAGAAGACCATAACACCGACGAACCTTAATGCGTTCAAAATATCTGATCTCGCTACTCCGTCAACCAAAATATCTAATTGCCTCTCCTCCATTGGAATTAAATGCCAAACCTTTAAAACATGAACCGAGTATTCCTCATTTTGAGTCATTCATTGTCGCGGCACATAAATAAGCACCTTACCATTTACACCAACACTGCCCGATAACCACTCATGAACATCATAATGCACTGTGCATAGCCGCGAAACCATAGGCAACACTAACATTGCGCTAAAATGACAGAACATCCCTCCACAAGGCGACGACAATAGCCCAATAAAATGCGAAGGAGAAACATCCTGCACCACATCTGCAGTACCATTACAACTCCTCGATGGCCAATTGATAACAAGCGCTCCACGTCACATAAGATGGAGTAGGAAGGAAATGAAGGTATAAGCTTTAATGGAATAAAATCACACGATGAGGAATCAAGAAGAGACGTGGTCCTAACAGCCATATAGCCTTTCGAAGATAAGTACAGACGTCTCCGTACCAATCCGCAAGACTCTACTAGACTGAATCATAAATCGTGATACCCAAGTGAACCTAGAGCTATGATACCAAGTTGTCAACCTGAACATATGCCCAAGTCCAAAATCATCATACGAACCTATTGGAACCTTCAAATCTCAATTCCGGGATCGTTTACTCAAAAATTAAACCTTAGTCAACTCTTCCAACTTAAAGCTTCTGAATTTAGAATTTTCATTCTGAATTAACTCCGAACTCCCCGAAATTTAATTTCGACCAACCGTACAAGTCATAAAACATGAAGTGAATCTATTCATGTCCTCAAATTGCCAAACGACCACTATAGCTCAAAATGACCAGTTGGGTCGTTACAAGACTAACTCAGAACGATGCCAAACTTTGCGCACAAGTTCTAAATGACGAAACAGACCTATTCCAAGCCTCAAAACCAAAATCTGAACCCGATAGCTAAAAAATCAACTCTTGGTCAAGCTTAGAAAATTCTAAACCTCTAAAAGTGCCAACTTTCAACAATAATCGTCGAAAGTCTCCCGGTCCACCCAAAACTCGATCTAAACATGTCTAAGTCCAAATTCATCATATGAACTTATTGGAACCTTCAAATCCTGATACCGAGGTCATTCACTCAAAGTGTTGACTTAAGTCATACTTGGCCATCTTAGTCCACTATTATGGTACTTGGTATTCCGAATTCAATCTGAACCCTTCCATAACCAAACCAACAGTCTTCGCTAGTCATAAAATAGTAAAAGCACATATGAGAAGTCTTAAATAGGGGAATAGAGATCTAGAAAGTAAAATGATTGGTTGGGTTGTTACATTCTGCACCTCTTAAACAAACGTTCATCCTCGAACGGGTTTAAAATTATTCCTGAAGTGCCGAATAAATGTGGATTTCTGTTCTGCATGTCCTCCTTAGTCTCCCAAGTTGCCTCCTCGACTGGTTGACCCCTCCACTGGACCTTCACCGTTGACATCTTCTTAGACCTCAACTTCCGGACCTTCCTGTCAACAATAACAACTGGCTCCTCCTCATTAACTAAGCTCTCATCTAGTTGAACTGTATTGTAATCCAACACATGGTACCTGTCGGCATGGTACCTCCAAAGCTGCCACGACCCAAAATCCCACCGTAAGGTTTGTGATGGCACCTAGTTACTAGGACTAGGTAAGCCTAACACATGCTGAAAATTTACAGAAATAACCAACTTAATTTCAAAACATTAACTGATAACTGAAATAACATAGCTGAACCACACAACAGTCATACAACCCCAAAACTGGTAGTATAGAGTCATAAGCTCTAATGAGTTCACTAAAAATCTCTAAATACAATACTGTTCTAGAATAACAATAAATAGTAGTAATGAAAGACAATAGAAGGTGACTTCGAGGCCTCCGAACGTAATGGCATGTATACCTTGAAATCTCTGCAGCTAATCAAAAGCATATAACTAACATCCAACATGCTCTGAGGTGCCTGGATCTGTACAAAAATATGCAAAAGAGTAATATGAGTACACCACAATCGGTACCCATTAAGTATCAAGACTAACCTCGGTGGAGTAGTGATGAGGTACAAGTTAGGACACCTACTAGACATTAAAACCTATGCAAAGTATTAATATAAAGCTAATAGAGGAACTTATATTAATATAAAGCTAAATGAAAAGGAAAAGCAACAAATGGAAACAAGGAGTAAATATGTAATAACGCAATAAAGTAATCAAAACACAGTTAAAGTACCAGTGAAACCATTTAAGGAAAACAAATGACAACCAAATAATCAAGTCGTTCTAACTCAAAATTTATAACGAGAATCACCCCGAGGTACCATACCTCATAATCACAAAACACGAATCCCAAATCACGAAGCATATACACATGGCACCTCATGCCCATATTATCAATCACAACCACACAAACAACTCACGTGTTGCACGGACAACTCACGTGCCAATTTCACAATCCGCCCGTCATGGTATCAAGCAAATATCATAATCCGCCCATCATGGTCTCAGGCCAATATCATAATCTGCCTGTCATGGTCACACACTTACTATCACAATCTATATGGTGTGGTCACAAGCCAATATCACAACCCGCCCGGCATGGTCACGGGTTAATAGTCCAACCATCTCGTAGAGAGAGAGAAGATATACAAGAATACATGTGCATGATCAATGAATATCAAGTTTCATACTCCTGGATTGGTATAACTAGCATGTTACGGTGTATGCTTGTGCAAGTGTACTATCATAGCTCAAGTCAACAAGTAATATCAGAGACACAGAGTAGTACATTGAAAACAACACAACAACTTACATAATATGCATGAAATAAACAAGGAAGTCACACAACTACACGAATATCATCAATAATATGCGCCCAAGACATCATATATCATCCCTAACATAGCCGCCTTGTCTCGCCGCGTGTGCAACAATAAAGTAAATGCCCGCCTTTTCTCGCCACACGCGCATCAATAATTATCCCAACTTATTTTTTCACATGCGCAAAACCGATATATATGTAGCCCGCCTTGTCTTGCCGCATGTGCAAATATCAATACTAAAAATAGCACGGCAAAACCTCGTGCAAACACCCCCGACAATCCTCTCAACAACTCCACATGTGCCAAAGTCACAATAACAGAACATATCAACTCACACCACTCGTGCCCATATGCCACAATATTGCCAAAACAACAATACAAATATCACAACAACACATAGCCCACGGCTCCGCAACAATGTATACAAGAGCCTCAACAACAACAAAATGAAACAAAAGAACAAACTCTACAATGAAAGATATCCCAAGTAATGTCAACTTCAATTGAATGCATAAGAATAAACTCAACAATGAAAGATATAACATGCAGTAACAATTTCAGTTAAATGCATATAAGTAACCTATGAGTCTAAACTGGTCAATTTTCATATATAAGCTCATGTACGCACTCGTCACCTCATGTACACGTCTTTCACACAATTCAAATAGCGCAATGAAACCCAATCCTACATGGTGGTTCCCCCCCCCCCCCCATAAAGTTCGGCAAGATACTTACCTTAAAGAAGCTAAATCAATACTCAAAGAAGTCCTTCATGTGTGAAACAACCTCCGGACGGCTCTAATCTAGCCAAAATAACTTTTATCATAAATACAAATTCATAAGAAACAATTATGGATAATAAAAATTTGATCTGTAATGAAAATCAAAATTCAACCCCGGGACCGCACCCTTGAACCTAACAAAACTCACAAATTCCAAATATCCATTCCGCTACGAGTTCAACTATACCAAAAACATCCAATTCTAACCTCAAATCGGCCTTCAAATAATTAATTTATGTTTTAGAAAAGGTTTTACTAAAATTCCCAATTATCCAATTCAAATCATCAATTAAATGCTAAAAAAATGATGGAATCAAAAAATATAACCAAATTCGAGTCAAGAATACTTACCCCAATCCATATCGTAAATATCCCCTCCAAAATCGCCCAAAACCGAGCTCTCTAACTCAAAATGTGATATGATAACTAAAACCTTTGAAATAGAGTACTATATAATTCTGCCCAGGTATATACATCGCGATCGCAAAGACCAAATTCACCCGGCTGCCAAATAGTTCTTTGCCAACACCACATACCAGTCGCGAACGCGGTGCCTGATGAATGATTATTTTACCATTTATTTTAGTCCTTTTTTTTTAGTTTTTGTATCCGTTAATTATAATATGAGTTTGTTTATGGTGTATATTGCTAGATTCTTAGGTAAATGATGGAATGAAGAGAGTTTAAGTCAATTGAAGTGTAATTGAGCAAAAGAGAGTTTAAAAAATGCAAATTCCTTCAATGATTCCGCATCTGCGAAACACTGTTCGCTTCTGCGAGTAGGAGGGCGCATCTGCGAAAATGCCAATCTTCTGCTGGGATCGCATCTGCGGAGACGCTTCTGCGCAAATGGTTTGCACCTGCGTATGCGCTTCTGTGCCTCATGGTCCACTTCTACGGAATAGCTATTTTCCACCAATCGTCGCTTCTGCGAGCAGGTATCCACATCAGCGGAAAAGCACCTGCGAGAAGTCTTCCATAGATGCGACCAACGGGCTTCAGACCTGGACAACTTAGTCATTTCACATTTTCTCCATTCCAAACCCACAAATACACGACCTAGATTATTGGAAACAGATCTTTGGCTTATTTTTCAGTCTTTTGACTAGAGAAGACAAGTTTGGGAGCTAGGGTTCTTGCACACATAATTGGGTCTTGAAGATATGAAGCTTTTGTTTGAGAATTTCTTACCCATTTATGTTTATTTATACATTTCCTTGCTTGGTATTGAATATATAAGTGTATATTATTTTTTTCAACACTTGAATCCTTTTTATGGGAATATTCATATTTAAAGTATGGATAAAAAATCTTGTGGTGCTTATGTGTTGAATGATTTTTATTTATATTGAAGTGAGTTATTATTTCTTTAATTATTCTTGTTCTTTAATGTTTCCAAAGGGATTATCTAACCCTTGGACTCTCCCATTAACTTCAAATTAATGTCTGAAAAAGGTAATTTAGCGTTAACCCTCACTTTATAGATTCTACCTAGGGATAGGATTAAACTACTTATAGCCATGATCGGGTGTGCTTAACCTCTTAATTGTTTTAATGATAATTCAATTAGAAAGTCTTGTTAGTCTTCGGAAGAAGCTAATAAAGAATTATTACCCGAGGCTAATTAACATAAACTCGCTCATATTTGTAAAATCGTAAAATATATTGGATCGTTACTTGAATGTAATTTTCCGTGTATCCATGCTTGTAGCCATTAATCATTTTATTTGCTTTATAGGTTAGTTTACATTTGCGCATTTAGTTATAATTATTTTCTCAACACCTTTATTAGTGTTTGGCTTAGCATAATAAGTGATAATCATCTTACATGCCTAATAGGCTACATATTATTCTCTGTGCGATTCGACCCCGACTCATAATTGGGTATATTATATTGTATGCTACCGTGTTCATTTACCTTTTAGTAGTGGATTTGGACGTCATCAAAATTGGCACCGTTGCTGGGGAATAATTCGGCGTATTTAGGTTATTTGAGAAGTAAGCGCACGTGCTTTGGTCCAAACTTGTGAAAATTAGTGTAATTATTTTCTTATCTTTGTTTATCTTCTTAATTTTTTTCTTGTTGATTTTCTTATTTTATGAAAAATGGAAACATGTAATGAAAATTTCTCGGATGGTAGTTGTTCATACTTTGATGACCCTTGTACTTATTATAGAGGACCACACTCGTGGCAAAATTATTTAAGTTCTCCCGGAGCGGATTGTGCGCATAATCTCAAACCCATGAGTGGAGTATATGTGATAAGTGTGGTTGTCAAAATGGCCATTGGGCTAATTATGCTTATTTGTCCTTCCCTTCCACGAACCCCCGCTATGATGATTCTACTTTTTGTGATGAAAATTGTAGGGATATGGAAGTGGAAGAAATTGAGCATGGTCAAAATGAAAAGTTCAAGCGCATGATGGAATGCCTACTTGAAGGAGAAAGCAAATAGCAAAAAGACTTGGAGGAGCTTTTGAAAAATAGCCTCCAAAATGATTTGGCGCTTGAAAGGTTGAACTCACAAATGGGAGAAATACTTGAAGCATTAGAGGTCCAAAAAGCCTCGGAAGTGAATGATAGCCAAGAACCTTACTTAGAGATTGAAGAAGAAAATCCTTCTTTGGCACTTGATCCAAATCAAGAAGAACTCTCAAATGCTCAAAATGAGATGTATTTGCTCATATTGGAGGCCATTCTTGAAAATGAGGAGAAGCAAAACTTGGCACTCGGGGACTTGAAACAAGTATTAAATCGGAATGATGAGACTATCTGCACCTTGGAAGACCAAATGAAATCATTGGTTGAGGCTCAAAATGCTCACCAACTTGAGAGTGTGGAAAGAGGTCAAGAAGAGTCCAACTTAAATGAAGAAAGTGAGTTTTATTTTGAGGAATCAAGAATTGAACATCCGCCAACCGACTCAATGCTTGTTGGTGATGCCAAGAAAAAAATGGAATTAGAGTCAACCGGTGTAGTTGAAGAGATGGTTGAATTTGACTCTAGCTCGGGGATAAAGAGGATGTCAAAATCGGGAAAGAATTGCAATTTGGAGGCTTGATGTCACACTCCAAGCATTTTTAAATATTGGAATTGTGTGGTGATATGGGAATTGAACTACACAAGTCAATGAGGGATTGTGAAAAGTAAAGGCAAGGGCCATACATTTTAAAATTTGAAAGTTCGAGAACGCCAAATGACATTCCTCAAAAGAAAGCCAATAAATGCAAAACGAAGAAACTAAAGTTTGGTTTGATCAACTACCTACCACCCCCCGTCGCTTGTGGTCACAAACTTGATTCCAAGTTAGGTGCCGAGTTCATATCTTTCAAGTGGCGAGGAAAGTGGTAAAGTTGAATTCGCATCATTTCACGACGTTAAATGCGGCACTTGGTGGGAGGCAACCCATCATTTTCAAAATTTTAGTCATTTTTGAATTTTTTTTATTTTTTTTGGATAGTTTATTATGTTATTTTTGACTAATCTGCAAAATTTTAGATTTTTTGGAGTTGAATTGAGGAGTTTGAGATGTTGGAATAAGCCAAAATAGTGGTTGCCTAGATCTGTCCAGCAGAACTCTGTTGCAATCGCATCTGCAGAAAAATTCATGCAGATGCGAAACCGCAGAAGCAAGGTAAGGGGCGCAGATGCGCATTTTGCACAGAAGCGGTCTTTCTATCGCAGAATCGCATTCACAGAAGCGCTTTAGGTGTCACAGGTGTGTATGTCAAGCAAGCTTAATGAACTAAGCCCTTATTTCAATAGGTAATATTTCCCCCAAACTTAAAACTCCCTCTCATCTCTTGCACAAGAACTATTGCTATTCATTTTCACTTCTCTCACTCGATCTCTCTCACATAAGCAAACATGTATGCTCTGCCTCTCTTCTTCCTATACTCCTATTTTCTTCTTCTCTCATTTTCTCCTACTTCTTGTCCATAACTGTTTTCCCACAGCCCTTGTTTTCCCTTCTCGGTCATTGTAAGCTTTAAGGATAAGGGAAATTGGTTGAGTGTAGTGTGTGTGCTTGGTGCTGTTGAAAAGAAATTGGGGAAGTCTTAATTACCCAAATTTTTTTATGAAAAGTCAATACACTTTATGCTTGTCATGTGTTCGACGCATTGTCCAAGTGAAATAATCTTGACATTGGCCTTGAAATCATATGTAACTTAGTCTCCTAATCATGTAGTGCACAAATTTCGAAGCCTTAAGTATAATTTATGTGCCAAAATCATATTTGGAATTGGAAAACATCGGCAGTTATATATATATATATATATATATATATATATAAAGAGAGATTGAGAAGATGCAACCTGTAACATCTGAGGGCCTCTGAGGGCTGGGCTTCTTGAAACACTTGATGAACATCGTAGAAGCGAGAAAAAGGGCCGTAGATGCGGTCTTGCACCTATGATGACCCTTTCGCAGGTGCGATTTTTGGTCAGCAGTGACAGTTCGCAAAAGCAAAAGAAATTCCGCATAAGTAGTACCGCACCTGCGATGGTTTTTCCGCAGGTGCGATGATTGAGCAGTTTTTGCAAAAATAGTAGTTCTATAGATTTGGATTTTTGGGCCCATTAGGCTTGATTCTTTGGCCTAATTGCATTGTTTTAAATTGCTCAATGTGGTTATAACTCTCGACTAACTTGGTTTTCCTTTTTAGGTACTTTAAGCTTCAAAAATGAACCCAAACACAAATGAAAATGCAGCACTTGATCATGAACTCGACGAAGAGGTTGTGGAGGAATAATTTGACACTTATCTCTTCATGACTGCTGATTTGCATCGCCGATACTATGACAACCTTCTTAAAAAGAAGGTCGTACTTTAAAAGGGGATCTTTGAGGATAAATTGGACGAGCTACTTTCAGATTTTTATGGCCATCTACAGACCACCGGTTGATCTTGTTTTATGCCTACTCTGGGTGAGGCCAATTAGGAGTTGGTTAGTGACTTTTATGCAAACCTTAAGAGTACAAACTTCAATGACCCATAACTAACCATAAAAGGTAAAACAATAAGGTTTAGAACTGAGCAGATCAATGATGTTTTAGGGATTCCGGACCATCCACTAGAGTTGGTACGAGAAAAAGATCATTGCTCAAACATGGATTGGCTAGCTTCTAAACTTTATCCCGTAGAAAAGAGAGTAAAGTGGGCCCACAAGAAAAAAGGGTTTAAAATCTATCGACTTCACAGCTGAGGGCAAGATGTGGCTTTACATCTTCTGCAACACAGTCTCACCTTATGGAAATGTTTGGGATGTTTCATATGTCAGGGCCCTGATGATCACATGCATTCTTAATGGGATTTATGTGAATGTCGGCTATTATGTCATTCAGGAGCTAAAAGAGTACTTGCTAGAGGACAGTCCAGGCTTCATGTTCTCTTCACTGATTACATATTTGTGTCGGCGGGCTGATGTTGATGTGCGTAGCACCAATCGTTGGTTACCGGCCGACAAACCCTTTCATATGTTGAGAGTAATGGGTGAGGGTAGTGCAGTAAAGAGTAAAAAGAGGACAAACACCACAGGTGTTGGACCATAGTCCTCCTTATAGGCAGCACTGCCTGAGGGACCATTTGGGATGCTAAACTCCCAGATTGTCTCCATTCGTAGCTTAGTGTCACAGCTCCCTAATGGACCCTCACACTCCCAGCCTAGGATTGATTATTGTACTAAAGAAGAAATGAAGACATACGTGGAAGCCCATAAAAAGCAGACAGAGTCTCATGAGAAGTTGGCAGCTTCTGTTAGCAGGCTCGAGGCAGCCTATAGCAATATAGCCAAGGCACATGTAGATTTTCAGGTAGACTTCGAGAAGTAGAAAGAGAGAAATAAGAAGAAGGGAAAGTTCATGGTAAAAATGTGGAGAGGCATCAAGGCCATCTTCAAATGGGGGCAGCCGAACAGGAAGATACCGGTCGAGGACAAAGATGATAGTGAAAAGTATTCCTTCTTGTCGAATGCTGATGCTGATACTGATGATACCGATGATGATGAGGCCGAGAGCTCTACACGACAGTGATGAGCCTTTTCCCGCAGTCTGCTAGTCTGATGCATACCTCAGGGAGACCCTCAAACTACTCTTATTTTATTTTGACACTATGCACAAGGACATTGTAATATTTTTAATTGGAGGTGCCTTTAGGGAGCATACTTTATTTGTACATTGATGTTCGGCTAAATAATTCATATATTTAACCATTGTTGCCTCACATTCTAGTACTTTTAATTGTCTTTTGAGTATTAATTATATTATTTTATTCTTAATATTATATTTTAACTGTGTAGGAATAAAGCGGTGTGAATATGAAGAGATTTGGAGCAAAACTGATAAAACACGGAAGAAAAAAAAAAGAAGAGAAAATAATTAAATAGGAAAAGACAAATGGGGGGACACCCTTTGGTGTTTGTCCCCCCCAAGTTGAAGACATAAAAGAAAGAAAGGAGAAATACAATTCTAATCAAATAGTTAAAGAACGCCAAAATTATTACTGTTTTTTGTGCCAGGGGTTTTCCTATTTTGCTCGGGACAATGTTATTTCGGCTCTACACACCCCAACTCGTATAAAAGGGGTTCTAAACCTATTTTAAAGGGGGAGAACATTTTTGGAGGGGAAAACATAAGCACAGAGCCGCCGTGGAGGCCGAAATTCATCAAATTCCATCTTTTTTCCGCCTAACTTAGTAATTTTTGTGTTTCTTTGCATGATTTATTGTTCGGCTAACATGTCTATGTGGAGATAAACTTCACGTTTTAGGGTTGTGGTTCTTTCATGACTATTGCTATTCAGATATTGATTTTACTTTCTTCATTTATCATATTGGTTTATTTATTCAATCACGCCCTTAATTATTTAATTGCTTGATCACCAATTGAATACTATCTACGAATCTAGAATTGAACTTGAAAGTGGGAATTCTAGATTGCACATAGGATTGAGTAGAGAAAGTTCTTGAACCTGGGCATCGGGGAATGAATTTGCAGTTAGGATAGACATATACCTAATTTCCTTGCTTGGTTGATGTACATGAATTATAAATGTGTTCTTGTTAGTTCTAATTCCATAGACATATAGGCGTTAGGTTAGCTTGAATAGGCGAGTACGAACTCGACAAATTCTTATGAGCAATATTAACCCTGTCAACCAATAAGTTAGATGAATTAATTAGTCAATTCTATTAAAGATTACAATAGGAATGTTAGATAGCCCATAACCCTAGATTGTTTTCACTATATTGATAACATAAGAATCTATACTTCCTTTGTATAAAGTTCATTATTTATTTTTGTTTTAGTTTAATTAGATCATAGTCATATACTTTTAGGCTAAACTTTTGTTTAGATAATTAGGATAGTCTAATTTAGTTAATAGTTAATCATAAGTCCTCGTGGGTTCGACACTCTATCATATCACTTTATTACTTGACGACCGCGTATACTTGCGTGTGCCTGGGACATAGAATTAGCTTACTTTCTATATTAGACTTTTACTTTTATCTTTACAAGTTTTTTTTCCTTTTTGTAAATATTTTTATTTTTATAACAATTTGATCTTTCTCTTAGTGTGTTTCTAGTTCTTTTAACATGACATTTGGGGATGAAATATCCGGAGGTAAGGTTATTGATGAAGACGCTTGGTTGACGGAAGACTTTTATGGCCCGTCTTTTTGGGCTTCTCATGACCTCAATAGTGGGAAGTCTGAATTTGAATATAGGAGTAAGGGTTGGTATTTGGATGAATATTCTCGATTAAGGGAATATATGAAATGACGTTGTCTTCTAACAACATTGGTGAATGATTGGTCTAAGGATAGAGTTGAGCTTGCACATAAAATTGATAATTTTGGCTTGGTTGTGCATAACTTGGATGTAAATTTGAGTGCAAAGGTTGATGCGTGTAATGCCCAACAATTTAATGATGAGTTGTGTGAAGCTGAAAAAAATCTTCTAGACCAAATTGAAGAGCTAAAACAAGAATACAAATCATTAGAACATGTTTTTCTTGATGATGCCAATATTGAGAAAAGTGCTCTAGAACCATATGAGGGAGTAAATAACATTACTTTTGTAGAATTGAGTGTGTGTATATACGGGGATGTAAATAGTAGTACAGTTCATGAGTTAAGGCACATTATACCTCATTCCAATCATTTTTGCACATTGTGTTTAGATAGTAAGATCGTAATCGAGTCATCTGAGCCTATGGGAGTGAGGATGAGAGTGCCTATATTCTTGAATTTGTCATGCCATAAAGTAAAAATTACATTCCTCATCTAAAGGCGGAGAAGTGTAGAGTGAAAAATTTATTACTTGGTCTGGTTATCTTTGTAGCCCCACCACTGGACCATAGTCGTAGACTGAATGCCATATTAGGGGTACAATTCATAAGTTCAAGGTGGAGGAAAAAGTAATTCACGTTGTACCACGACATTAAATTAGGCGCTTGTTGGGAGGCAACCCGGCTTTACTGCTTTCTTTTATTTTTTTTGATTTTATTTTTATTATATTATTTTTGTAGTATTTATTTTTATTTTGTAGGATTATGAGCATAGGAAGAAAAGCCACTGGAAGTGTGCAAAAGCGAGCCAGATGGTTGGAACTAGTGTGAGGTACCCGCACAAAGGACTATCCTTGGGAGAAGTCTAAGTACCCTGTGAGCTGCTAGTGCTTCGGCCTTTGGCCTTTCATGGAGTTTCTTGTCCACCCTCGTTATGTTTTTTTGCTTTATTTGTGCATTGGGGACACTGCGCTCTTTTAAGTGTGGGGTGGGAGAATTTCTTTAGATCATTAGTAGCATTATATTAGTATGTTAGTTTCTTATTTTTTTCACTTTTGTATTTTTGTTTTTTATAGTAGTGTAGTATTTTAGGTGATTAATTTTAAAATTAAAAAAATCAAAAACAAAATTAAATTTTCTTTTTTGGACTTTTCCCGACAATAGATATCCTAGACAATTTTCTTGAGGGATTAAAGTCTAAACCAAAAATTGCAAAATAGAAAAATTCAAAAACATGTTTTTTTGTAGCAATAATCCCCCATGGTTTTTCTTTGGGCCTCGTCTCTTTTCTATGAGATGTAGTTTGAACCGGGTAGTAGTTTTTAAACTTTTAGAGTAGATTAGAATTTAGGAAATAAATAGAGGAAGATAGATGAGATTCCTAGGCGCCTTTGACTTGTTTGATAGTAGCATATTTAGGCTTGGACATGTATAGTATCTTCCCTATGTCTTGAAATTGTCCATGATGCCTTGTTAAATTGGATAGCATGTCTTGTGGTGCCTATGTCTCATTTACTTGACTTATTTTCACTTTGTGCTTAATGCTTAATATCTCGTGGCTTCGTGAATTCTTGCATTAATTTGAGAGCCAGAATGAGACCATCCTTAGTGAGTCATGTGCCATGTGTGGTGAGATTTTTGTGTAGTCTATGTATTGTACTAGTGTCTAGAACTTGCCCAGTATGTGAGTTGAAGCGAAAATTTATGTGATGCTTGATTTGAGAAATGATTTTAGGCTTTCTTTGATCTTTTTGTGCTTATTGCTTACCATAAATAAAATTCATTCCTAGTTACCCCTTTTGAGCCTATAGACTTTTATTTGGCACCCACATTACGAGCCTATACTCTTTTGTTCTTAATTGACATTGTTTTAATCCTTTTACCTCTTAAAGCACTTTAATTGTGAAATGAGCGCTAAAAGAAGTAAGAAGGGACTAAGTGTGGGGTGACTGTTGAGTGGAACCAATAAAAGGTGCATTTGTTTTGTAAAAGAATACGCCACTAGTAGAAAGTGCAAGTGCAAAATAGAGAAAAAAAGTAGTTGAAAAAAAGAAAAAGATAAAAAATATTGATGAATAAATATGTTATTTTTTCTAGTAGATTGTAAATGACGATAGTGCATAAAGAAAAAAAGGAATATTTTTGGGGGAGATATTTTTTGTGAAATTAAAGTGGATTGAAGAATTTGCTCTAAAAGATGATTATGTGATGTGTTAAAGTGCTTAGGAGGGTTAGTCACTATTCCTAAATATATCATACCCGTCCCTTAGCCCACATTACGACCATGAAAAAGTCCTAATTGATTTTAGATCGAGCGAGCTTACATTAGTAAAGATTTACATTAAGGGCAAGCCTATGGTACCAATTGCATGCATGTGACTTCTTTGTGAGAGTGAGAGATTTCTTGTATATACAAGTGAGTCCTTAAACTATATTTGATCATGAGAGTCGGATGTGTGAAGTCAACTTACTATCTTTGTTTTTCTCGTGAGGAAACATAGTTTTGCAAGGGATAGGTAACATTATAAGACTTCTCTATGATGTTGGGTGTTCAAGCCACGAGTACATTATAACATTGAGTCGGTTTGTGAGGCTAGAATTATTGTGAGCAAACATTTTGGAAGAATGGCATAAGCGAAGGGAAGTGTATGTGATTGCATATTCTAGAGTTTAATTGTTGCTATCAACCATGATCATTGGTGTAGAGTACTCAAAGATAGAGTGAATTGTTGGTTGACTCGAGGACGAGCAAGAGTTTAAGTGTGGGGTGGTAATGTTCGGCTAAAAAATACATATATTTAACCATTGTTGCCTCACATTCTAGTACTTTTAATAATCTTTTGAGTATTAATTATATTATTTTGTGATTAATATTATATTTTAACTATGTAGAAATAAATCGGTTTGAAGATGAAGAGATTTGGAGCAAAATTGATAAAACACGAAAGAAAAAAGAAGAAGAGAAAACAATTAAATAGGAAAATACGGGGGGGGGGGGGGGGTGGACACCCTTTGGTGTTTGTCTCCCCAAGTTGAAGACAAAAAAAATAAAGGATAAATACAATTCAAATCAAATAGTTAAAGAACGCCAAAATCGTTACTGTTTTCTGCGGCAGGGCCAGCGCTAGGCGCTGGTCTGGACGCTGGAGGCGAAGGTTTTCCTATTTCGCCCCGAACAATGTTATTTCGGCCGTACACACCCCCAACTCATATAAAAGGGGTTCTAAACCTATTTTAGAGGGGGAGAACGTTTTTGGAGTGGAAAACATAATCACAAAGCCGTCGTGGATGCCAGAATTCATCAAATTCCATCTTTCTTCCGCCTAACTTAGTAATTTTTGTGTTTCTTTGTATGATTTGTTGTTCGGCTACCATGTTTATGTGGAGCTAAACTTCACGTTCTAGGGTTGTGGTTCTTTCATGACTATTGTTATTCGGATATTGATTTTGCTTTCTTGATTTATCATATTCGTTTATTTATTCAATCATGCGCTTAATTATTTAATTGCTTGATCACCAATTGAATACTATCCACAAATCTAGAATTGAACTCGAAAGTGGGAATTCTAGATTGCACATAGGATTGAGTAGAGCAAGTTCTTGAACCTGGGCATGGGGGAACGGATTTGCAATTAGGATAGACATATACTTAATTGCCTTGCTTGGTTGATGTACAGGAATTATAAATGCGTTCTAGTTAGTTCTAATTCCATAGACATATAGGCGTTAGGTTAGCTTGAATAGGCGAGTAAGAACTCGACAGATTCTTATGAGCAATATTAACCCTCTCAACCAATAAGCTAGATGAATTAGTTAGTCAATTTTATTGAAGAATACAATAGGAATGTTAGATAGCCCATAACCCTGGATTGTTTTCATTACATTGATAACATAAGAATCTATATTTCCTTTGTTTAGAGTTCATTATTTATTTTCTTTTTAGTTTAATTAGATCAGAGTCATATACTTCTAGGTTTAACTCTTATTTAGATAATTATGATAGTCTAATTTAGTTAATAGTTAATCACAAGTCCTCGTAGGTTTGACACTCTATCTTATCACTTTATTACTTGACGACCGCATATAATTTTCTGTGCATTTGGCTGCAACATGTATTGATGCTTAACTTCTGCCCTTGTGGGGCTTATGCTTTTGTATGGATATTGTGTGCCCTTGCCGGACTTGTTTTACTATTGTTTATCATGTTCCTTTGTCCGGCGTAGTTTTTGATTGGTGATGTATTTGCGGATTAGTCGCTTTTGTTATTCTATTTTAGTCTTATTTATTTATTTATTTTCTTTAGTAGTTTTTAGTTTATGTTATATTACTAGTCGCCTTTGTTAGTTTATTTTCTTTAGTAGTTTTTAGTTTATATTATTTTAGTATTTTTTTTAGTTTATATTATTTTTATCTCTTTAGTAGTAATATACTTTTCAATAAACTTCCTTGGGTTTTCTTTATGCTACGATTATTTCCTGAGGAGCATTTTATGTTGAATCGGGTGACTTTTCCCTATGATGGATGGCGTGACAACTTTCTTAAGGGAATTAGTCTTGTTTTGTTATGTGGAGATTTTTGGATAGTTTGGTACTACAACAATTAGTCTCGTGTATGTGAAGTGTGAATTAAGAATACACCTCCGAATTTTGGTTGTAAATTGAAAAAGTAAGTTTCATGGAGAAGAATATTTTTTGTGATAACCTTTTGGCTAGTTTTGTGACTCTTTACCCACTAGTTTGGCATGATATTGCTCTAATTATTCTTATTAAGAAGTGAAATTGATCCATCTTGATTAGTTCATGTGCCATGTGTGTTAGTTTTGTCATGCCCCGACCTGGGAGCGAGACTGGCACCCGGTGCCTCAACTAACCTGGTGAACCAAATTGCGACTAAGGGACTCTGAACATATAATGTCATAATTTGGCCATGGGGCCACCTTGCAAGATAATTTGCGAAGCAAAATATAAAACTGAATGGAAACTAGCGCTGACTAAACATCAATATAAAGTTGGGCCGACAAGGCCGTCATAACTACTACAACTGACAAACCACCAAAATATGCATACCAGGCCTACAAGCCCAACATAGTGCACTAACTGACAGGATATGTCTACAAGCCTCTACTGATGGATATATTGTGAACAGAACAGGGCCCCGACCTACCCATAACATATATACATACATACAGAAGATGTACACGAAAACCTAGACCCGATAACTCCGAAGGACGTGGAGCTTACCGATCAAGCTGAACTCTAGAAACACCTACTGAGGAGGTCTACCCGTGTGTCTATCTGAACCTGCACGCATGAAATGCAGCATCCCCAGAAAAGGGACGTCAGTACAAAATAATGTACCGAGTATATAAGGCAATAACATAACTGAAAGTTGAAACTGAACTGATAATATAATAACTGAAAGTAATTGGAAGTCAAAGATAATCTGGAGATATACTTACCTGTTGATACTGACTCAACTCATTCAATATAGTAAGTAAAATAATTGTATGGCATTATAAGACTAGGTATATATAACTGATCTGCCGTAGTAGGCTCGCTCATAGGCACTCGGCCATAGTAGGCTCGGTATATAACTTTCCATCTAATTAGAGGTTGCCCAATAGGGGCCTGCCCATCGATTATAGCTCGATGGTAATGAAAATACTGTAATACTATATATATAGGCTTGATGCTCTCTTGACTGGAAGAAGACAATACTAAATTGAATATAGAGTCTCAATAAGGAATAATATTGTAACTTATGAGACTATAATAATGTGAATAAATTCATGAATACGAACTTCTCTTTATGTCTCATTACTAACACATGTAGCTACGAGATCATGCCAAAATGAAGGAAGGCTTAGCCTTAACATACCTTATCACACTCTTTTCAATCACCAAGTTGAACTCGTCTCTTCTCACCTTAATCTACAACAACAATAATAATACTATCATTAAGTTATGAAACGTATAACTATCGCACAACGACATGCTTATTTTGTATTAAAACGGACAGCATCTCCCCTATAATCCTTACTTCCTCCAAATTCAAGATAACACCAATAATACCAAAAACAACAATAAAAACATATATACATTATTTTCCAACCTTATGTACACCACATAATACTACAAAATAGCCCAACACACCCCAATCTCTTCATACACAAACGACCACCGTAGTAGTGTCAACAACCCCGAAAATGTTACGACGAACGACCAGCCCAACATCCTGCATTTATGTGGTGTTTCTCCACAACCTTCCTCCTCCAAAACTCCACAAAACATTAGTAAATCACGCAGCCCAACAGCAACACCAAATAGTCCACAAAACAATCCATAAAACAGTCCGCTACAAGTGAATAACTCGAACTCACGACTTCCGATCACCGTCCCGTGAGTTCTTACAAATATAGAACAACTTACCACGCATATACAACTGTAAAAAATGGATTAAATAGAGCAGTAATATTACCTTATTTGTGGGATAACTCAGCTCCTATCTTGGTTCTTCAAACTCTAGGCTTTACCTCTAATTAGAACTTGAAAGGGAGAGAAAATCAATTGGGGTTTGTGGGAAATATTTGGGAGGATTTTTGAAGAGATTAAGTTTGGTTATTTTGCCCTATTATCATCCTAATATATGAAGGGGATAGGCCTTTAAAAAGGACTCTTTGAGCGACCCGAACTGGCCCAGGTTTGGATTCTCGTTTAAGCAAGTAGGTGACAGTCTGTGCAGTCTCGCAAAAATACCTATATCTCTCTACTCAGATATCGTATTGACAAACGGTTTAATGAGTTGGAAAGTAAACTCATAGATATTTAATTTTATGAGTGGAAAACCCCATAACTCTTTAAGTATATTGGGAGAAAATTGCAGTTATATTTGACCCAAAGTTTCAGTAAAACTTATGAACGTAACTTGTGATGACTTTCATCGACTTTTGTTCCACCACTCGCTTGACTTCAAAACATAACACACGACTATCATACGAATAACATAACTCATAACATAACCTCCTTATCATGTAAAACACCCTGGTCTCATCCCAAAAGTATATGCTATAACATTCCCAATTTGTCGGCTTTCGACGAAACATTATTTTCTTCAATTCCTTTAGCTTCTAAACCTTCCAACCCTCTTTGTACTTGTTGTTCATGATATTCAATATTTGTAACTTCTGAGTTAACATGATTAACTTGCTTTATATATTTTCAAAGATGATCTCATTTTTGGGTCCTACATTAGTTTGCTCACGATGCAGTTTTACGTACAAAAACATATAGGGTGTAACAAGTTTTTGTTAAAAATAATTCTTGTGTTTACTTTTATCATCTAGAGCTTGACTGGTTGGTCTTTTGATGCTAATGTTAATTATGTTTTATTGGAGGGATGACCTTGGCATTCTTTGTGATCTTTGAAAAAATCTCTTTAGTCTTTCGAGCCTTTCATTGCATAAATATTATCACTAGTTAACCCCATTTGAGCCTTTAACCTTTTATTTGTCTACTACATTACAAATCTTTACCCTTTTGTGAAATAATTCCCTCTTTTGAACTCGTCCCTCCTTGAATGTTGAGAATGAGGCTAAAAGCCTAAGTTGGGGGTATTGGTGTCAATTGAAAAACGGTGAAGATGTACAGTGTGTGTAGAAGCATATACCTCAAAGTTGTTTATATGAAAATATCAAGCTCCAAAAGAAAAGCAAAAGAAAAATATAGCTATAAAAAAAGGAGTCTTGAGAAAATTAGAGATGTACTTTAAGGTGGTTTTATGTTGGTAACTAGAGGTCAAGGGCTATGTGGTTTAAAAAGAAGTAAAGTACAAAAAGAAAGACAAATATGAATAGTGTTCAAGGAGGGTGTAGTCACTTATATCCCAAATGCTTATCCTACTCTTCCCTAAGCCTACATTACAAGCTTAAAAAGTCCTTATGGGAACTCCAACCGAATGTTCTTAAATTGGCGGCGAATTAAAATAAGGGCAAGTTTATGGCATGATATTTGTAACACTTGAAATTCATTGTTGAGAGTGAGAGTCTTTGCGCATTTGTCCCTTGTGTTGTTATTGTAAAGATGATAATTTTAGGACTTTCTTTCTTGTGAGGTCACATGGATTATGATAGATTGGTGACATTAATAGATTCCAAATTGAGTAAATTGAGCATATGTAGTAGACTAGTGCTTTTGAGTCACTTCATTAGTCTTGGTTGTTGTCACTTGATTATTTTGAAACTCCATTGCATCCGTGAGATTGTTTTTAAATGAGGGAGTTATTTGGTTGAAGTTCACATGCTTGAGCCTAAGTATTAGTACCAACCAAAGCCATAAGTGTGGTTCTTAATTGAAAAATGTGATTTGGAAATCATAAAGATGCTAATTGTGCTTTAAATGGTAGTCTCATTGAAATGTGGTGTTGATGAGTGATGATTTTACCATTTATTTTAGTCTCTTTTCTTTAGTTTTTGTATTCGTTAATTATAATATGAGGTTTTTTATGGCGTGTATTGCTAGATTTTCGGGTAAATGATGTCATGTAGAAAGTTGAAGTCAATTGAAGTGGAATTAAGCAAAAAAGAGTTAAAGAAGTGCAAATTCCTTCAGTGATTCTGCATCTGCGGAACACTGTTCACTTTTACGAGCTCGTATCTGCAAGTAGGAGGGCGCATCTGCATAAATGCAAATCTTCCACTGGGATTGCATCTGCGGAGGCGCTTCTGTGCAAAGGGTCTGCACTTGCGTATGCACTTCTGCGCCTCATGATCCGCTTATGAGGAATAGCTATTTTCCACCAATTGTCTCTTCTGCGAGCAGGTATTCGCATCTGCGGAACCGCACCTATGAGGATTCTTCCGCAGGTGCGACCAACGGGCTTCAGACCTGTACAACTTAGGCATTTCGCATTTTCTCCATTCTAAACCAACAAATACACGACCGAGCTTATTGGAAATAGATCTTTGGCGTATTTTTCAGCCTCTTGACTAGAGAAGACAAGTTTTGGAGCTAGGGTTCTTGCACACACACTTGGGTCTTGAAGATTTGAAGCTTTTGGTTGAGAATTTCTTACCCATTTATGTCCATTTCTTCATTTCCTTGCTTTGTATTAAATATCTAAGTGTATAGTATTTTTTTCCAACAATTGAATCTTGTTTATGGGAATATTCATATTTAAAGTGTGGATTAAATATCTTGACGTGCTTATGTATTGAATGATTTTTATTTATATTGAAGTGAGTTATTGTTTCTTTAATTATTCTTGTTCTTTAATATTTCCAAAGGGATTAGCTAATCCTAGGACTTGCCCATTAACTTCAAATTAATCTTGAAAAAGGTAATTTAGGGTTGGGAAAGATTAATTAACAAGAACTTGATGTGTTAACCCTCACTTTATAGATTCTACCTAGGGATAGGATTGAACTACTTGTAGCCATAATTGAGTGAGCTTAACCTCTTTATTGTTTTAGGGATAATTCAATTAGGAAGTCTTGTTAGTCTTCAGAAGAAGCTAATAAAGAATTATTACCCGAGGCTAATTAACATAAAATCGCTCATATTTGTAAAATCGTAAAATATATTGGATCGTTACTTGAGTGTAATTTCCCGTATATCCATGCTTGTAGCCACTAATCATTTTATTTGTTTTCTAGGTTAGTTTACATTTGCACATTTAGTTATAATTATTTTCTCAACACCTTTATTAGTGGTTGGCTTAACATAATAAGTGATAATTCTCTTACACGCCTAATCGCCTACATATTGTTCTCTGTGGGATTCGACCCCGACTCATAGTTGGCTATATTATATTACATACGATCGTGTCCATTTATTTTTTAGTAGTGGATTTAGACGTCATCAGTTCCCAACACAAGAATGCCTACGCGAACGCGTCTCAGCTCCTGCGAACGCGAAGGCTTATGCCTTACCAACCCCTAGGTTCCCCTTATACGCGAACGCAGATCTTCTCTCGCGATCGCGAAGAGCTGCTTCCCCAAATCCCTGTGAACGCGTCCCTATCTTCGCAAACGCGAAGAGCAACTGCTCCTGGCTCCCATAGGTCCACCGCGAGTGTGACCATCTTGTTGCGATTGCGATGAAGAAAAGACCAGACATCAGTACATCAATCCAAAATAGGAGGAAATGGCCCATAGCCTATCCGAAACACACTCGAGGCCCTCGAGACCCCGTCCAATCACACCAACCAAGTCTCAAAATATAACACAAACTTACTCGAGGCCTCAAATTACACCAAACAACATCAAAACTACGAATCGCACATCAATTCAAGCCTAATGAACTAATGAACTTTCAACTTCTAAAACTCACACCGAACCATATCAAATCAACTCGGAATGACCTTAAATTTTGCATGAAAGTCCCAAATAACACAATGAACCGATACTAACTCTCGGAACCACAATCTGAACCTGATATCAACAAAGTCAACTCTCGATTAAACCTATCAACCTTCCAAACCTTCAACTATCCGACTTTTGCCAATTCAAGCCAAAACAACCTAGGAACCTCCAAATCCACATACGAACATATGACTAAGTCCAATATCACCATCCGGACCTAACAAAACCATCAAAATTCTGATCAGAGATCAAATATGCAAAAGTCAAACTTGGTCAATTCTTTCAACTTAAAGCTTCTAAAATGAGAATCATTCTTCCAAATCAATCCTGAATCGCTCGAAAGCAGGAATCGACCACACACATAAGTCATAATACATAATATAAAACTACTCAAGACCTTAAACCATCAAAAGGAGAGCTAAAGCTCAAAATGACCGGCCGGTCTTTACATTTTTCCCTTCTAAAACAAATATTCGTCCTTGAACGTGCCAAGAACCGTTCTGAAGTCATCAAATCATTGAATAAACTCACCATACACATACTCACGGGCGATACCACATTACCCGAAACCATATAAGCTTGAAAACACTATCTCGAATAAAGATTATTCCTTCCACCTGTACCGATAGGCCTTAGAACCAAATTTCAACATCCAGGAATCCCCCAAATACTCGATTCTCACATAAACACAATGTATCCACCTCAACCAACTGAAATCCATCATGCATAAATCCACAATGTATAACCACGCAACATAAAAAATCACTCATATGCCCATAGCAATAACTCTGACCACAGTAGCTGCCCATTTTCCAAATCTGGTACTGTTAAATAACCTCATATCGATTAGAACCTTATTTCAAACCTTCACAACACTGATAATGATGTAAGGAACAAGTGAAAATCCACAACCTCTAATAATGATCACCCAAGAATGATAGACACAATCCACCACAATAGAGCCCCCAACAGGCGTAGACACATAAACAGAGTACAAAAATCACGAAATATATCCATATATGAAGCAAGATAGGATGACTCTTACTAATTAATAGGACCGAACAAAATAAAATTGATGCATATCTATGACAAACTGAAATCATACCTTTAATGACATCATCCGGTGCAGTGGCCTCAGGCATACCAGGGAAAGCATCACAACAGGTCGGGCCTCCCCCTCTAGGATGCCCTCTACTTGCCTGTCCCCCATCTCTAGCTAGTTGTGTAGGTGTAGTAGCAACTGGAGTGGAACCCATATCCTGAGTACCCCGTGAGGGCACACCCGCCCGGAGTCTGGGGAAACCTTTCACCATGTGCCTAGTATCCCCACACTCAAAGCAACCTCTCTGCTGACATGGCTGTGAAAGCTTTCCAGAATGGGTATTCTAGGACCCACGGATAACTGAAGCACCACGTGAAGCCTGAAGTGCAGACTGAACTGGCTGACTAACAAAACCTCTACCATGACATACCCTGCCTCCAAAATAGGGATCAGTAGATCCTCCCGGTCCACGAGGCTTCTTAGACTCCCTATCCAACCCTCTCTAGACTGCGGATGCGCTCCATCCTCCTAGCAGTCTCCACAACCTGATGAAATAAAGTATCTGTCACTAACTCTCATGCCATCCACAGTCTGAGACCATAACTGAGTCCCTCGATAAATCTGCAGACTCTCTCTCTCTAAAAATAGAAACCAAAGTAGGTGCATGATGAAATAACTCACTGAACCGCATGGCATACTTGAACACGGTCATAGTCCTCTACAGTAACTGCTCCAACTCGGTGTGCCACGCATCCTTGAGGGTCTGTGGAACAAACTCCAAGTAAGTGGCGCTGCATCAGCTAGCCTACCCTCCTCATATGCCTGCCACCACCTATATGCCGACCCCGTCAGTTGGAAAGTAGTAAGAGAAACCTCGCTCAGCTCCAAAATTCCTATAGTGCGCTGAATACGGTGACAGTGGTCTAGAAAACCATGCGCATCCTCAAAATTTGCACCACTGAAACTAGGAGGAAAATACTTCTTAAACGTCTCAAGTCTCTTATGCTCCTCTTCTGATGCCATTGGCCTGACCTTAAGTTGAATCGCGATAACGGGATGTACCAGCATAACACCCGGAACTAGACCAACATTAACCCGTTGCTCTAGAGTACATGCGGCGAGAGTCTGAGCTCCTCCCCAGTTTGTGAAGTAGTTGATACAACTGAGATCAATATCGCCTGAGTTAATGTACCAAACATGCGCATGAACTACGCTAAAGTCTCCTAAAGTTTAGGGGTATCAATAGGCGCCTCTGGTGCCTGCTCCCCAATCGGAGCTTTTGGTGCCTCCTCAGTTGTTGCTCTGGAAGGTTCTCTAGCTGTAGCACGTGCTCCTCTTCGGCATCTTCCTAGACCTCTACCCCGACATCTAGTAATACCGGCTCTAGGGGCAGCATCATTAGAAACTGCAGCTTGTGTATTCACCATCTGTGAGAGAATAGAAGAACAAAGGCTCAAACTCTGAAATTAATAAATCCACACGATAGGAATGAAAGAAGTGAAGTTTCCTAATAATTTCGTAGTCTCTCGAAAATAAGTACATATGTCTCCGTACCGATATGCAAGCTACTCATCTTGGTTATGATTCATAGAATCTATGAACCTAGAGTTACGATACAAACTTGTCACGACCCAAAATCCCACTGTAAGGATCGTGATGGAACATAGTCCCTGGGACTAGGTAAGCCCAGCACATGCTGAAAATTTATAGAAATAACCAACTTAATTTCAAAACATTAACTGATAACCGAAATAACATAGCTGAACTGTACAACAGTCATATATAACCCCAAAACTGGTAGTACCGAGTCATATGCTCTACTAAGTTCACTAGAAATCTCTAAATACAATATTGTTCTTGAATAAAAACAAATTGTAGTAATGAAAGACAACAGAAGGTGACTTCGAGGCTAGCAAACGCAATGGAAGGTATACCTTGAAGTCTCAACAACGAATCAAAAGCAGCTAACTAATGTTCGATACGCTCCGAGGTACCTGGATCTACACAAAAATATGCAGAAACGTAGTTTGAGTAAACCACAATCGGTACCGAGTAAGTATCAAGACTAACCTCGGTGGAGTAGTGACGAGGTATAAGTTAAGACACGTAATAGATATAAAAACATGTGCAAAGTATTAATATAAAGCTAACAAAGGAACGAATATCAATATAAAGCTAAATGGAAAGTAAAATCAACAAATGGAAACAAGGAATAAACAGGTGATAACACAGAAAAGTAATCAGAACACAGTTAATGTACCAGTGAAACCAATTAAGGAAAACAAATGACAACTAAATAATCAAGTTGTTCTAACTCACAATTTACAATGAGAATCACCCTGAGGTACCATACCTCATAATCACAAATCATGATTCCCAATTCACGAAACTTATATACATGGGACCTCGTCCCCATATTATCAATCACAAGCACACAGACAACTCACGTATTGCACAGACAACTCGCGTGCCAATATTACAATCCGCCCAGTATGGTCTCAGGCCAATATCACAATCCGCCTGACATGGTTACAGGCTCACTATCACAATCTCCCCGGCATGGTCACATGCCAATATCACAACCCGCCCGGCGTGGTCACGGGCTAACAGTCCAACCAACTCACAGAGAGAGCAGATATACAAGAATACATGTGTATAATCAATAAATATCAAGTTTCATACTCCTGGATAGGTATAACTGACATGTTACGGTGTATGCTTGTGCAAGTGTACTATCACAGCTCAAGTCAACGAGTAATATCAGAGACACCGAGTAGCACATTGAAAACAACACAACAAATCACATAATATGCATGACACGGACAAGGAAGTGACACCACTACGCGATATCATCTACAATATACCCACAGGTCATCATATATCATCCCTGACATAACCCTCTTGTCTCACCGCGTGCGAAACAATAAGGTAAATGCCTGCATTGTATCACCACACGCGCATCAATAATTATCCCACCTTGTCTCGCCACATGCGAAAACCCGATATATATGTAGTCCGACTTATCTCGCCGCATGTGAAAATATCAATAAGAACAATAGAACGGCAAAACCTCATGCAAATACCCCGACAATCCTCTCAACAATTCCACATGTGCCAAAGTTACAACAACAAAACATATCAACTCGCACCACACGTGCTCATATGACACAACATTACCCAAACAACAATACCAATATCACAATAATGCAAAGCCCACGGATCCACAACAATATATACAAGAACCTTAACAACAACAAAATAAAATGGAACAACAAACTCTACAATGAAAGATATCCCAAGTAATGTCAACTTCAATTGAATGCATAAGAATAAACTCAACAATGAAAGATATAATATGTAGTAACAATTTTAATTAAATGCATAAAGTAACCTATGAGTCTAAACCGGTCAATTTCCACTTATAAGCCTGTGTATGCACTTGTCACCTCATATGCACGTCTTTCACATAATTCAAATAGCGCAATTAAACCCAATCCTACGGGGTGGTTTCTCCCACAGAAAGTTAGGCAAGATACTTACCTCAAAGAAGCTATAGCAATACTCTAAGAAGTCGTTCACGTGTGAGAAACCCTCTGGAATGCTCAAATCTATTCAAAATAACATAATATCATAAATAAATTCCATAGGAAACGACTCCGAATAATAAAGATTCAACATTTAACGAAAACCAAAAGTTAACTCAAAAAGTCAACCCCCGAACCTAACAAAAATTATAAATTCTGAACACTCATTCCGCTACGAGTCCAACCATACTAAAATCATCCAATTCCGACATCAAATCGGTTTTCAAATCATCAATTTATGTTTAAGAAATGTTTGTACTAAAATCCCCAATTTCTCTGATTCAAATCATAAATTAAATGCTAAACATAAGGATGGAATCATGAAATATAACCAAATCCTATTCAAGAATACTTACCCCAATCCAAATCGTGAAAATCCCTTCCAAAATCGCCCAAAACCAAGCTCTCTAACCAAAAATGTGATATAATAACCAAAACCCTCGAAATAGGGTACTATATAAGTCTACCTAGGTATATGCATCGCGATCGCGAAGACCAAGTTCACTCAACTTCCAAATAGTTCTTCGCGAATGAGACATACCGGTCGCAAATGCGGTTCCCAACACAAGAATGCTTATGCGAACGCATCCCAGCTCCCGTGAACGCGAAGGCTTACACCTGACCAACCCCTAGGCTCCCTTTTAACGTGAATGCGGATCTCCTCTCGTGATCGTGAAGTGCTGCTTCCCTATATCTCCGGGAATGCGGTCCTATCTTCACGAACGCGAAGAGTAACTGTTCTTGCCTCCCAAAAGCCCTCGCAACCATCTTGTTGCGATCGCGATGAAGAAAACACCAGATATTAGAATGGCAATTCAAAATAGGAGGAAATGGCCCGTAACCCATCCGGAACACACCTGAGGCCCCCGGGACCCCGTCTAATCACACCAACTAAGTCTTAAAATATAACAGGAACCTACTCGATGCCTCAAATTACATAAAACAACATCAAAACTATGAATCTCTCATCAATTCAAGCCTAATGAACTAGTAAACTTTCAATTTCTAAAACTCACGCCGAACCATATCAAATCAACTCGAAATGACCTCAAATTTTGCATGCAAGTCCCAAATGACACAACGAACCTATACCAACTCCCAAAACTACAATCCGAACCCGATACCAATAAAGTCAACTCTCAGTCAAATCTATCAACCTTCCAAACCTTTAACTATCCGACTTTTGCCAATTCAAGCCAAAATATCCGGACCCAACGGAACCATCAAAATTCCGATTTGAGATCAAATACACAAAAGTCAAACTTGGTTAACTCTTCCAACTTAAATCTTCTAAAATGAGAATTATTCTTCCAAATCAATCCTGAATCGCTCGAAAGCCGAAACCAACCACACACACAAGTCATAATAAATAATATGAAACTACTCAATACCTCAAACCACTGAACGGAATGCTAAAACACAAAATAACCGGTCGGCTCGTTACAAGATCATGGACACGTGGAATACCAGATGAACTCCTGATAGACTAGGAGGTAAAACAAGCATGTATGCAACCTCTCTAACTTGCTCTAATACCTCAAATGGACAGACAAACGTCATACTCAACTTGCTCCTCTTATCAAACTTCATGATACCCTTCATCGGCTAGACTTTCAAGAGTACCTTCTCGCCCACCGTAAATGACAAATCACACGCCTTTTGATCAGCATAACTCTTTTGCCTGGACTGCGCTGTGCAAAGTCACTCCTGAATCAAATTTACCTTATCCAAGGCATCCTTTACCAAATTAGTACCATATAACCTAGCCTCACATGCTCAAACCAACCGATGGGGGAATGATATCGTCGACCATACAAAGCCTCAAATGGATCCATATCGATGTTGGACTGATAACCGTTATTATAAGAAAACTCCGCCAATAATAGGAATCGAACATATAGCCCTCTGAAGTCAATCACACATGCTCTGAGCATATCCTCCAGAATATGAATTGTTCACTCCGACTGCCCATTGGTATGTGGATAAAAGATTGTACTAAGCTCTACCGTGTACCCAACTCACTTTGTACAGCTCTCCAAAAATACGAGGTTAACTGAGTGCCTCTATCTTAAATCATGGAAATAGGCACGCCATGCAATCCGACGATCTCCTGAATATAAATTTGGGCCAATTGTTCTAAAGTGTATGTATTCATCACCAGCATAAAGTGTGCATACCTAGTTAGTCTATCGATAATGATTCAAACGACATCAAATTTCCTCAACGTCCACCACATACCAACCACGAAATCCATAGTGATGAGCTCCCACTTCTACTCCAGTATAACCATAAGTAATCCACCTGGCCTCTGGTGCTCGTACTTAACCTGCTGGCAATTCAAACACCTCGCCACATACTTAACTATGTCCTTCTTCATTCGCCGCCACCAATAATGCTTCCACAGGTCACGATACATCTTCGTGCCACCTAGATGAATAGAATAATACGAATTGTGTGCCTCTCCTAGAATGGTCTCCTTCAATCCATAAACATTAGAAACACAAAAGTGACCCTGGAGTCGCAGAACACCATCATCTCCGATAGTAACCTCCTTGGCATCACCTCGTAGCACCGCGCCTCTAAGGACCAGCAAGTGTGGATTACCTTAATAACGAGCCTTGATCCGCTCAAATAAAGAAGACTAAGCCAAAACACATGTAAGAACTCGGTTGTGCTCTGAAATATCCAGCCTCACAAGTCGGTTAGCTAAGTAATAAATGTCCAAATCCAATGGCCTTTTCTCTACTAAAATGAACGCCAAAACTACCCATACTCATGACCTTTCTGCTCAAGGCATCCGCGACCACATTTGCCTTTCCTAGATGATAGAGGATGGTAATATTATAATCCTTCAGTAACTCAAGCTACATGCGTTGCCTCAGATAATGCAATCTACGATGATCGGTGTAGACCTCACATTACACTCCATAAAGATAATGCATCCAGCTCTTGAGAGCATAAACTATCACAGCCAACTCCAAATCATGCACGGGTAATTCTTTTCGTGGAGCTTCAACTGATGTGAAGCATATCCAATAACTTGCCTCTCCTACATCAATACACAACCCAAGCTAACATGTAAAGCATCGAAATGCACAGTATACAACCCCGAACCGAAGGGAGAAACCAACATTGGTGTTTTAATCATTGCGGTCTTGAGCTTCTAAAAGTTCATCTCGCAATCACCGGACCATCTAAACTAAGCACCCTTCTGGGCCAATTTAGTCAAAGGAGCTGCAATAGATGAGAAGTCCTCCACAAATCAGTGATAATAACATGCTAGCCCCAAGAAACTCATGATCTCGGTCGCGTGGTAGCATGAGGCCAACTCTGAACTGCCTTGATCTTCCTGGGATCCACCTTAATACCCTCACCTGATACAATGTGCCCCAATAAAGCCATAAAATCTAACTAGATCTCGTACTTGGAAAACTTAGCATATAGTTTTTATTCCCGAAAGATCTGAAGCACTATCCTCAAATATTGCTCGTGCTTCTATATACTATGCGAGTAGATCAACATGCCATTAAAAAGACAATGACAAATGAGTCAAAATATGTCCTGAACAACCTGATTCATCGAATCCATAAATGCCGCCGGGGAATTATTCAAGCCGAAGGACATCACTGAAACTCATAGTGCTTATATCTAGTCCGAAAAGTTGTCTTTAGAATATCTGAAGCATGACTCCTCAGTCGATGATACCTAGATCTCATGTCAATCTTCGAGAACACTCTAGCACCCTCTAGCTGATCAAATAAATCATCAATGCACGACAATGTGTACTTATTCTTAATGGTGACTTTGTTCAGTTGGCGGTAATCAATGCACATTCGCATACTCCCATCCTTTTTCTTCACAAATAATATCGGTGCACCACAAGGTGACATACTCGGCCTGATGAATCCCTTCTCAAGCAACTCCTGAAGCTGCTCCTTCAACTCTCTCAACTCTACTGGAGCCATGCGATAAGGCGGAATAGAGACAGGTTGGATGCCTGGTGCTAAATCAATGCCAAAATCGATATCATGATCTGGTGGCATGCCTGGTAGATCAGAAAGGAATACATTAGAGAACTCCCGTACCACAGACACTGAATCTAATGTGGGAGTCTCCATAACGGTATCTCAAACAAAGGCCAGATAGGCCTAACAACCCTTCTCGATCATGTGTCGAGCCTTCAAGAAAGAAATAACCTGGCTGCAAGTACCAATAGATTAACCTCTTCACTTCAATCTTGGAAACTTTGGCATCGCCAAGGTAACAGTCTTGGCATGGAAATCGAGAATGGCATGGTACGGAAATAATCAGTCTATGCCCAAGATAACTTCAAAGTCAATCATATCGAGCAATAGGAGATTCGCTCTGGTCTCACAGCCACAAAATGTCACTACACAAGACCGGTAAACTAGATCCAATACAACAGAATCGCCCACGGGCGTGGAGACATATACAGAAGAACCTAAGGACCCACAAGATACATCCAGATAAGGAGCAAATAAAGAAGAAAAATAGAAATAGGTAGACCCTTGATCAAATAGTACCGAAGAATCTCTACGACAGACAAAAATAATACATGTGATCACTGCGTCGGAGGCGATTGCCTATGGTCTGGCTGGGAAGGCATAGAATCTAGCTAGAGTACTTCCTGACTAGCCTTCCACCTCTAGGGCAACCCTTACCCACCTGCTCTCTGCCTCTGGCCAATCGGATGGGCAGTGTGGCAGTTGGTGTGGTAATCATGGGCCGATGGTCCTGCTGCAATGCTTTACCCCAAAGTCTAGGATAAAACCTCTTCATGTGACCCAACTCCCCGCACTCAAAAGAACCTCTCTGAGTGGAAAATTGTTGACTCTGAGTCTGACCCTGATAACCGGAATATCAACTCTAGGAACCTTGAATAGATAGAGGACGGTAAGTACTCTATGGAATAGCACCGTAGCAGGGTCGCACTGGAGCACCCCGAGTTGGTTGTGGTGCTGGATGCATGGGCCTGCTAGGATGGTCTCTGAGGAACTGACCCCTGACACCAGACGGGGCACCACTGAACCCACCAAAATGCCGAGGCCGCTTATCCCTCGACATGAACTCTCTGCTCTGGTTGCGGATACGCTCGATCCTTCAAAATATTTCCACCACCTGGAAGAATGGAGTCCCCATCTCTACCTCTCGAGCCATAGAAACTTGAATCTCAGGGTGCAAATTTGTAATAAACCTCCGACTCTCTTTGCAACTGTAGGGAGTATGATAGCTACATGACAAGACAAGTCAATGAATCTCGCCTCATATTCGGTCATAGACATCTGACCCTGTCGGAGTCAATGAAGCTGACCCCGTAGCTCATATCTCTGTGAAGGTAGAATATAATTCTCTAAGAAGAGGTATGTGAACTGATCCCAAGTCAAGGGAGGTGAACCTGGTGGCCTGCTCTGGAGATAAGACTGCCACCACCTACGGGCCTTCCCCTCTACAATTGTCAAAAAAATCATATGGGTCCTCCAATTACTCACCGCTAAATAAAATAGGATGAAGTATAGTACATTTGTCCAGCCATTTCTGCTCCTCAACAGTCGCAACCGGTTTGGTCTTTTCTCTAACTGCTATAACCGGCTGAACCCCGCCCGCAAGCAGTGCGCCTGGGTCTGATAAACGACAACAACGTGCCAGAGAGCATGAGTGGTAGGGGTTTATGCTCCCTCTCCCACCTGAGATGTGGAAGGATCTGCTGGGAATAGTCCAGCTTGATTCATAGAATCCATAAACCGCAACATACAGTCCATGACCTCCTGAAAGCTCGGTGCTGTCATAAAATCTACTGGGGCCGGCTCATCTACAGGTGCCTCATCCTGCTCCTCAATAACAAGATCCTCCATTGGATCCATTGATGGTACTACAAGAGCAACTCTAAGATGCCCTCGTCCTCTTGTAGGAGTTGTGGGCGTCCCTTAGCCTTTACTTCTACCTCTAACGGCTGGGGAAGCAGCCTAACTATTGTCGGGTACTACCGTCACACACATTCTCACCATCTATGAGAGAATAAGAGAAATATACTTAGTACAATATCAACTTCACGATAGAAGATGAAGAAAAAGAAGTTTGCTAACACCCTATAGCCTCTCAAAGATAAGTATTGGCGACTCTGTACCGATCCGCAAGACTCTATTGGGTCTGCTCATGACTCGTGAAACCTAGTGCTTTGATACCAAACTATCACGACCCAAATCCCATAATAGGTCGTGATAGGTAACATGTATGACACTCAACAAGTAGCAACGAGACAGGTAAATAACAATAATAAAACTTTCAGACAAGAATTGTTACGAAATCGCCAAATACCGCGACTTTCCTTGAAGGCACAAGTTCAACTGATACCAAATACCAAATCACATCTCAAGTATTACGCACGAGAATGCCGAGGCGATCGGCCCGATCCCATAAGAATAGTGTTACACAATACCGTCGAGGTGAACGACCCTATCCCGTAAGAATAACTCATAATTCTACCGAGGCGAACGGCTCAATCCCATATGAGTAGTTTACAACACTGTCGAGGTGAACGGTCTGATCCTATAAGAGTAGTGTTACAATCCTTCCGAGGCGAACAGCTCGATCCCATAAGAGTAGAGAAACTCTTTCACTCGCGAAGATACATGCGAGTCGAGAAGACACAGAATTTCAGTTCATCAAATATTCCACAAAGTCCAAAGTAAGAGACTCGGTCAATAAACTTATTCTAGTCTCACTCTCAGTCATAAATGTAAATAATTAAGTAAACAAGATTAATTCAAATAGTACCTCTAAAGCATGATGTGAATATAAGTCTACCCGGACATAAATATGAATCTACCTACGTACGGAATCTTGTCACCTCGTGCATGCGTAGAACCTACAACAAGTAGCACACAACAATTAAAATACCTACGGGATAATTCTCTCTTACAAGATTAGGCAAGAGACTTACCTCGCTTCCAAGCTCACTACTCGGCTCTCAAACCTCAACAGTAGCCTCAAATCGATGTCGAGCAACCCGAAACTAGTCAGAGGACATATAAACCAATCAATATATTCTCCAAAGTTCATTATTTAACTATTAGAGTAATTTCTCAACCCAACTCGGAAAGTTAGCAAAAGTCAACCCCGGCTGCACGTGCCCGGATCCCAAAAAATTTCAAAGATAAAAGTTACCTATGACCTTATTAACTCAAATATATATTTGATACCCAATTTCGTTATCAAATTTAAATTTTACTAAACCCTAGATTCTTCAACAAAAAATCCAAAATTTCCCAAATTTCTATATTAAAATCTGTCTATAATCCATGTATTTAACTCACAATAGGTAGAAATTACTAACCTTGTGATTCTTGGTGAAAATCCCCCCCCCCCCTCACCCCACCCCCACCCCACCCCAAAGAGCTCCTAAATTGCTCGAGCCAAGTGAAAAGTAGGAAAAATAAGCCTAAGTCCCGAAACAAATAGGTAAAAACGAGCTGCAGATGTCACATTTTCCAATTGGGGTTCGCAATTGCTACCAAAGCATCACAAATGTGATGCCTGAAAATATTCATATGTGTCATAATTGCAACCATGAGATTGCGAATGTGAAGAATAGCCTGGCTCAGCTCAGTCGCAAATGCGACAAACGACATCGCATTTGCGAAGTCTCAAGGCGTAAACCAAAGTCGCAAATGCAACAAATGGTCTGCAATTATGAGTTGTCTAGCCTCCAAGACTGGTCGCAAATGTGACATTGTCTTCGCAATTGCGAAGCCAGTCCACCCTGCTGCAATCTCGCATTTGCGATACAATCCTTGCAAAATAAAGGTTCGCAAATGCGAACAAGTTCTTGCATTTGCGAGACCTGCAGTACCAACAAAGAACCAGCAAACCTGGAACAAGTTCAAACACTCCGAAACGCATTCGAAACCCACTCGAGCCCCCGGGGCTCCACACCAAACATGTATCCAAGTTTACAAATATCATACGAACTAGCTCGCGAGCTCAAAACACCAAAATAATGTCTGAAACCATGAATCGACCACCAAAATGCATAAAAATCACGTTGAAACTCAAGAATCGTTAAGATCACAATCAAGTGTCTGATTCCTACCAGTCCAACTCAGAACGACACAAAACTTTGCACACAAGTTTTAAATGATGAAACAGACCTATTTCAAGTCTCGAAACCAAAATCCGAACCGGAAAGCCATAAAGTCATCTCTCGCTCAAACTTAGAAAATTCTAAACCTCCAAAATTGCCAACTTTTAATAATAAGTGCCGAAACGCTCCCAGTCTACTCGAAACTCGATCCGAACATCCGTCCAAGTTCAAATCATTATACGTACCTATTAGAACCTTCAAATCCCGATTCCGAGGTCGTTTACTCAAAGTGTTGACTCAAGTCAAACTAGGCCACCTTAGGCCACTATTATAAAAGTATGTGTTCCGAATTCAACCCGAACCCTTCGAAAATTAAACCAGCCATCCCTGCAAGTCATAAAATAGTAAAAGCACATACAGAAAATCTTAATAGGTGAATGGGCGTCTGGAAAGCAAAACGACCGATCTGGTCGTTACACATTTGGAAAAGATATGTCAAAATTATGTATCAAGGTGGCTAAAGTCAATTGAACATTCCTAGTGGCTAAAGGCAGTCCTGCTCAAATCCGTTTTTCCACCACCAAAAGGCAAGAACTCAAAATCACTCCCTATGAAATCAAGGACAGAATTCAAAAACCTCTCTAGAAATTAAAGCTCAATGGATCTTCCCAGTTATTAGAGTCCCTTGTAATTTCCCATATATTCACAAGGATTTGGGCTTCCTTAGTAGGGGTGGCAAAACACGCCCAAATCAATGTAACCCGTCCAACCCGCCCAATTGTTAATGGGTTTGGGCTAGAGTGATTTTGTAGATGGGCTGATTTGGGCTTATCCCAAAGTAACCCATGAAAAAGTACTAGCCCGAATTGACCCATGATAGTGCCCAGCCACGTGAGTGCCCAAAATTCTCTCTTGAAGTTGGACATATGTGAACCTTAAAATTATGCTCAAACAAATAAAAATATGAGTAATTCATTGTCCAGAAAGATGAAATTTAATTTATAATCTCATGATGAAATAGAATTATTTTATATGGTCAAAATATTTGTTTTTTTTTATTTTATAAATCACATTGTGGATCGATCACTCTTTAGAATATTTAAAAATAAAGTAGGAATTAATTTAATCTTAAAAGTAAAAGAATAGATTTCATATATTATTATCTTTGAAAAGTTTCATTTTTAGAATACAAAATATTAGTTCGACGTTAAATCAAAATGAGAAATAAAAATTTAGTTGGGGATTGAACTAATAACTATCAACTAACCGTACTTTTGCGACGTAGATGATTGAATTAGTATTATTCACAAAAATTTACCTAGCAACTTAAATGATTCTCTAAAATTTCCATTTATTTTTTTATCAATTACAATAATTAACAAGGTCAATACTACCATATCTAAGAAATCGAATTAGTTGTGATCTTACTTACAGAAAGAGTTGTTGATATTGTCTTACAAAAAGAACATTCAAAATAAAAGAGAATATATACGAAAAAAGTAAAGATTTCTCGTGACATTGGTTGTCTTACAAGAAAAAACAAAAGGATATTACATCGTAAAAATAATGGGTCAAGTTGGGCGGATTGGGATATAACCCATTGTTTAGCCCATATTGACCCAACTCATTTCAGCCCAAATAACATTTGGACAGGATTGGACAATGATCCATTTATTAGCTCAGCCCATTATAACCCGTCCAATTGTAGCCCAACCTACCCATTTATTAGCTCAACCCATTTTAACCCGCCCAATTGTAGCCCAACCTACCCATTTGCCACCTTTAATCCTTAGGAATGTAGTAGTTCATAACTTAATTGGCATTTCTCTAAGGCGCGATGAGGAAGTGTAGAAGTGGCGGGTACAAGCTCCACTATCAGGGAGGCCGTACTTGGCCTTAACCTCCCCCAAGCGTTTAGCCGTCAAAAAAGACCGGAAAACCTCAAACACCGCCTCCGGCAACCGGTGGAAATCTAGTTTTTTCGTCGCGATTGCGAGGTATAATCTCCTCCACGAGCCTCAACTTCAGCTGAGGAGGGTTATCTAAACAGAGACACCTTCTCTAATATACTCATGGTGTCATAGTTATGAATAATACTGTAAACATTTTCCTATTTCTAGCTTTTAGCAACGAAATAAATACTTAACTTGACCAGCTTAAACTTTTGTAATAACTTTGTAACTAAAGAAAACATCTAAAGAACTGTCAGTTTTCGTATTTAATTACTCCAATATCCGTTCTTTATGCGATAGACTTTTTAATCTGTTTAAGAAAGAATGAAATATTTTTATTTTTGAGAATTCTTTAACTTTACACTTCTTATTTTAACTTTAATAACATACTTTTGCAGTCACAGAAATATGCCTTAAGATTACAAGTTCTAAGAATACTTTTGATACATGTCAAAACTATGTCTTTCTATACTGAATTTCAGGCCCAATATTCAAATAGAGCCATATATATAAAAAAAATATATAAATGAGAGAGTACATTTAAAATACTTATACATTACAAAAGAGAAAAGGAAATCAAACTTATGAACTATGTAAGAGTATTCAAACAATTTATCTTCTTTAATATGAAAACAATAAAGGCAAATCTTACGGGAGAGTAATCCACCAAGTAGGCTAACAAAAAGCATACTTATGAACAGTTGTTGATGCCATATCTCGATATATCTAAATGATATGAAGTTTTTTATATGCTTAAAACTGTAATGACCCGACCGGTCGTTTTGCTTTCTAGAACCCTATTTTCCTAAATAAGACTTCTCGCACTTGCTTTTACTCATTTATGACTTGCAGAGATGGTTGGTTCGGGATTTAGAAGAGTTTGAGTTGAAATCGGAACACTTAGTTCCTTAAGGTTGGCTTGAAAGGCCAAGTTTGACTTTGGTCAACATTTCTAGTAAACGACCTCGGAATCGGGATTTGACGATTCTCATAAGTTTGTATGATGATTTCGGACTTGGGCGTATGTTCAGATCGGATTTTTGGTGATCCGGGAGCGTTTTGGCGCCTAATAGTGAAAGTTGGTTCTTAAAGGTTTTAGAAGTTCTTTAAATTTGGTTTGGAGCGGGTTTTGGTGATATCGAGGTCTAAACGGAATTCCGAGACCGGAAATAGTTCCGTAGTGTCATTTAAGACTTGCACGCAAAATTTTGTGTCATTCCGAGTGGTATAAGTACGTTTTGGCGCATTGGAAGTAAATTGAAGAACTTGAAGTTCAAAGTTTGATTCAATTTGGTTTTGAGGTGTGATTCTTGGTTTTGCAGTTGTTTTACGCATTGCGAGAGTTAGAGCGAGTCCATTTTATGATTCTAAACTTGTTGGTATATTCGGACGGGGTCCCGGGGGCCCCGAGTGTTAATCGGATGAGGCTCGGACCAAGTTAGGAGCTTGTAGCAATAGCTGAAGCTCCCAGATCTGTCATAATCGCACCTGCGCTTGGTCAGCCGCAGATGTGGGCTCGCAGGTGCGAGCCACGAGCCGCAGAAACGAGAAATGAAGGGCAACCCAGAATCCGCAGATGCGGAAGATTGGGCGCACCTACGTGAGCGCAGGTGCGAGAGACATGGTCGCAAGTGCGGCTAAGCTTGCAGAAGCGGCCTTTCTTGCCCGCAGATGCGGAGCCTGACCAGATGAGGGAAAAGCGCACCTGCGAGGCATTTGCCGCAGGTGCGGCCCAACGCACCGCAGGTGCGAAAGTCGTTGGGAAGTGAGGGATCATTTAATACGGAATTAGGCCATTTTTATCATAATTTCTCTCACTTTGGGCGATTTGAGAGCTTTGAAGTAGGGGATTTCGACCTAGCTTTGTGAGCTTCGAGTTGTTTGGCATCAAATTTGGAGGTTTGAGCTAGTTCTTGAATTGGGAAGTAGGCTTTGAGACGAGGTAAGTCTCCTTTCTAACCTTGTAAGAGGAAATTAACCCCATAGGTAAATTAAATAAATGTTTGTACCTAATTGTGGGGGGCTACGTACGTACGAGGTGATGAGAGTCCGTACGTAGCTACTATTATGTTATTGTCCGGGTAGTCTAGGACCCGTATCATGATATACTTAGAATGCTTGTGCCCTTACTTGCTAATATAATCACTTAGTCATGATAGAAATTTATAAAAGAATTGTATTAAGTTAAATTCACTTACTTGAAGGTTGTATGAGATAATTGACTATAAATGAGAAACTTGTGTTTTTTTGAAAATAATTGTTAATTGTGGATCGGGCCAAGCGCCTCGGTAGTAAGTAAATGCATCTATACTTCACGTCGTTCGACCCTCCGACAGTGCACAATTTAATATTATGTTGGACCAGGTCGTACGACCTCGACATAATTAATCATGCTAATTATTTGGAAATTCTCCATGATTTATTCTGCTTAAATGCCTTGAAATGTAAGTTGCTAAATGTTATTACTAAAATTTAAGTTATAATTATAAAAGAAGAACTTATCTCTTCATGTTGTTGAACTGATAGTATCATTCATGATATCCATGCTTAGCATAATACTTTTATTACATTATTATTGGCCTAGTAAGTGTCAAGTTGACCCATCGCCGCTACTTCTTCGAGGTTAGGCGGATACTCACTGGGTACATATTGTTTCTGTATTCATACTACGCTTCTATACTTAATTGTACAAGATCTGAGGCTGGTGCATCTAATTACCCGCCCGGCGCGCATACCTGATCTTGGACCGAGACTTCCCGGGGAACTGCCCCTTCTGAGTCGTTCAGCAGCATGCCGGAGTTTCTCTTTTGTTTATATCTGTCTATTCTATATCAGACACTAGGATAGTCATCTTTTGTATATTCTACTAGTTGCCCACACACTTGTGACACCAGAACTTAGCACGTATTAGTAGACTTTGATTTTTGGGTTGTAATTCAATAGTTATAACTGCTTTTAGATGTTTTCGTTTGTTTGCCTAAAAATAATCCTTTATTTATCAAATGCTTTAAACGTAAGTAAAACTAAATATTGGAATTTCTTAATAAAAAAAAGGAAAATTACTAAGTTGTTCATTGTTGGCTTGTCCAGCAACGGTGTTGGACGCCATCACGGCCTGTCATGGAGTTGGGTCGTGACAACATGGTATCAGAGTACTAGGTTCACGTAGGTCTCACAAGTTATGGGCAAGCCTAATTGAGTCTTGCAGATCGGTGCAGAGACGTCCGTACTTATCTTCGAGAGGATATGGGGTGTTAGGAAATTACTCATTATTCATCTCCTATCGTGCAATTGATGGTATACTAAATTTCATTCTTCTATTCTCTCACAAATGGTGAGGACGTGCACGGCGGATGTTCCAGACACGGGAGTAGCTGTTCCCCCCGTTGCTAGAGGCCGAGGCAGAGGTCGGGGGAGGGCACCGGCCTGAGGTAGGGGACGAGGGAATCCCAGAGCAACCCCATAGCACCACCAGCGGATCCAGTGGAGGATCCCATTATTGAGGAGCAGGGCGGGGTGCCTGCCGCAGAGCCAACCACGGTAGATTTCATGACAGCACAGGGCTTTCAGGAGGTCATGGGTCGTATGATGCGTTTCATGGACACCATGACTCAGGCTGGTTAATTTCCAACAGACCTAGCCACATATCAGGCATGAGGGGGAGCATAGACCCCTACTGCTCAGGCTCCTGGGTACGCAACTGCGTTATATCAGATTCCGAGTGCACTACCCGTGGGCGGAGCCTAGCCAGTTTTGGCGGCTGCACATGAGCCTAGACCGACTCCGGATGGTGATCCGCAGAAGTTATTGAACATATGGACTAGGTTACACCCTCCTGTCTTCAGAGGCGAGCGTCATGAGGATGCCCAAGATTTCATTGATAGGTGCAGGGACAGACTACACAACATGAGGGTACTGGAGTCTCATGGGGTTGACTTCACTACTTTCCAGCTGGAGGGCAGGCCCATAGATGGTGGCGGTCTTACCTTCTTGGCAGACCAGCAGGTTCTCCTCCCATGACTTGGAGCCAGTTCACACAACTTTTCCTGGATAGGTATATTCCACCCTCCGAGAGGGAAGAGTTGCGGTATCAGTTTGAACAGCTTGAGCAGGGTCAGATGTCAGTGACCGACTATGAGGCGAGGTTTTCTGAGTTGTCTCGCCATGCACTTATGATACTTCATACGGACACAGAGAGAGTGCGGAGGTTTGTTGCTGGGCTGCACTCCGGTATTAGGGCCAATATGGCCTGAGAGGTTGATATTGGGACTTCTTATCAGCTAGTAGTGGATATTGCTCGGAGGATTGAGGGCTACCATCAGAGAGGGAGAGAGCAGACGCAGCAGGACAAGAGGGCCCGTTTCTCTGGAGAGTTTAGAGATGCCCCGGTTAGAGGCAAAGGTAAGTTTAGGAGGGCTTAGCCTAGAAGGCCCCCATATTCATCACCGCCACCTCCTTGAGGTGATCCATCGCGCCCCTATTTCTGCGCCACACAAGAGAGTTCTTACCGCCTACTATCCCTCCAGGGTTCATCCAGTGGGTACTCAGGTCACCAGGGTTCTTCCAGCTCCTATCATAGTGCCATACCGGAGAGTTCATACTGCCTACCAGCTATCCAGGGTTCTTCCAGTGGGTCTACAGGCCATTAGGATCAGACATCAGGGGATCATATCGCCACACCGAGGGGCTATTTTGAGTGCGGAGATCTCGGTCACATGAGGAGATTATGCTCCAGGCTTCGGGGCAAGGCAGTGCAGCAGGGCCACCAGCCCATAATTTCAGCACCGGCTGTCCGACTGCCCAGAGGCGGAGGGCAGGCTGGTAGGGGCCGTCCTAGAGGTGGAGGCCAGTCAGCTACTGTTCAGTCGGACGGGGGCCAGCCCGCCAACGCTCCAACAAGATTCTATGTTTTTCCATCCAGACCAGATGCATTGGCCTCAGATTCTGTGATCACAGGTACTATTTCTGTATGCGGTAGGGATGCTTCGGTATTATTTGATCCAGGGTCTACCTACTCATATGTGTCATCCCCGTTTGTTCATTTCTTGGATATTCCTCGTGAGTCCTTGGATACTCCTGTTCATGTGTCCACTCCTGTGGGTGATTATGTGGTTGTGGATCGGATATACCAATCCTCTATGGTCACATTAAGTGGTTACGAGACTAGGGCGGACCTTCTGCTACTTGATATGATCGACTTTGAGGTCATCCTGGCATGGACTGGTTATCTCCATACCACGTCGTACTTGATTATTATGCCAAGACTATTACCTTAGCAATGCCAGAATTACTGAGATTGGAGTGGAAGGGTTCCTCGGTTAGTACAGCTAGCTGGGTTATCTCTTTTCTAAAGGCTCGACATATGGTCGAGAAGGGTTGTTTGGCTTATCTGGCTTATGTTCGGGACACCACCGTAGAGTCTCTGACGATTGATTCAGTGTCAGTAGTCCGGGAGTTCACTGATGTGTTTCCTTCTGACCTTCCAGGTATGCCGCCAGATCTTGATATGGATTTGGTTCAAGGCACCCAGCCTATATCTATCCCACTGTACCGTATGACTCCAAAAGAATTGAAGGAGCATCTTGAGGAGTTGTTAGCAAAAGGGTTTGTGAGATCCAGTGTATCACCTTGGGGTGCACCAGTGTTATTTGTGAAGAAGAAAGATGGGACTATGCGGATTTGCATTGATTACCACCAGTTGAACAAGGTTACCATCAAGAACAAGTACCCGTTACCGCGTATTGATGATTTATTTGACCAGTTGCAGGGTGCTAGGGTGTTTTCTAAAATCGACTTGAGATCAGGGTACCATCAGTTGAAGATTCGGGACTCAGATGTTCCGAAGACTGCCTTCCGTACCAAATATGGTCATTATGAGTTTCTAGTGATGTCTTTCGGTTTGACTAATGCCCCAGCGGCGTTCATGGATTTGATGAACCGGGTGTTAAAGCCTTATATTGATTCCTTTGTTATTGTCTTCATTGATGACATCTTGATTTACTCGCGTAGCCTGGGGGAGCACGAGCAGCACTTGAGAGTGGTACTTCAGACATTGCGAGAACATGAGTTATATGCTAAGTTCTCCTAATGTGAGTTTTGGCTAGAGTCTGTGCAATTCTTGGGGCATGTTGTATCAGGAGAGGGTATTAAAGTGGATCCCAAGATGATTGAGGCAGTTCAGAGTTGGTCTCGTCCCACTTCGGCGACTGGGATCGGGAGTTTCTTGGGGTTAGCAGGCTATTATCGCCGGTTTGTGGAGGGTTTTTCATCCATTGCAGCACCTTTGACTAGATTGACCCAGAAGGGTTCTCCGTTCCGTTGGTCCAAGGATTGTGAGGCGAGCTTCCAGAAGCTCAAGACAACTTTGACTACAACACCGGTTCTAGTGTTGCCTTCCGGCTCGGGGATGTATACGGTATATTGCGATGCTTCACGCGTTGGCTTGGGTTGTGTATTAATGCAGAAGGGGCGATTTATTGCATATGCTTCGCGTCAGCTAAAGATTCATGAGAAGAATTACCCTGTGCACGATCTAGAGTTAACCGCGATTATTTATGCACTTAAGATATGGAAGCACTATCTGTATGGAGTGTCATGTGAGGTCTATACTGATCATCGCAACTTACAACATTTGTTCATGCAAAGGAATCTCAATTTGAGGCAGCGTAGATGGCTCGACTTATTGAAGGATTATGACATCACCATTCTTTATCATCCGGGCAAGGCAAATATGGTCGCGGATGCCTTATGCAGGAAGGCATAGAGTATGGGTTTCTTTGCATTTATTTCAGCGGAGGAAAGGCCACTAGCTTTGGACATTCAGTCCTTGGCTAACAGACTTGTGAGGTTGGATATTTCAGAGCCCAACCGAGTTCTTGCATGTGTTCTTGATCAGTCTTCACTATTGGGGCAGATCAAGGCCCGACAGTTTGATGATCCGCACTTGGCAGTTCTTAGAGAGACGGTACTATAGGGTGGTGCTAAAGAAGTTTCTATTGGCGAGGATTGTGTTCGACGACTCCAGGGTCGTATGTGTTCCAAATGTTGATGGATTGAGGGAGAGGATTCTAGAGGAGGCACAGAGTTCTCGGTATTCTATTGACCCAGGTGCTACGAAGATGTATCGTGACCTGAGACAACATTATTGGTGGCGGCGGATGAAGAAAGACATAGTGGAGTATGTAGTTAGGTGTCTAAATTTCTAGCAGGTCAAGTATGAGCACCAAAGTCCAGGTGGTCTACTTCAGCTGATGACTATACCTAAGTGGAAATGGGAGCGCGTCACTATGGACTTCGTAGTTGGATTACCGCGGACTTTGCGGAAGTTTGATGCAATTTGGGTCATTGTAGACAGATTGACCAAGTCGGTACACTTCATTCCGGTTGTGACTACATACACTTTAGAGAAATTGGCCCAGATTTATATTAGGGAGATAGTTCGGTTGCACGATGTGACTGTTTCCATCATATCAGATAGAGGCCCTTAGTTCACCTCACAGAGTGAGTTGGGGACCCGTATAGAGCTCAGTACAGCGTTTCATCCACAGACCGACGGGCAGTCAGAGCTGACAGTTCAGATATTGGAGGACATGCTGAGAGCATGTGTGATTAACTTTGGGGGACAGAGGGATCAGTTCTTGCCATTGGCCAACTTTGCTTACAATAACAGTTATCAGGCCAGCATCGAGATGGCCCCATTTGAGGCTTTATATGGTCGGCGATGTCGTTCTCCCATCGGGAGGTTTGAGCCCCGCGAGGCTAGGTTATATGGACTGATCTGGTGAAGGATGCCTTAGAAAAGGTCAAGTTGATTCAGGAGCGACTTCGCATAGCACAGTCCAGACAGAAGAGTTACTCAGATCAGAAGGCGCATGATGTATCATTTATGATAGGCAATAAGGTTATCTTGAAAGTCTCGCCGATGAAGGGAATTATGCGATTCGGAAAGAAGGGCAAGTTGAGCCCCAGGTTTATAGGCCCATTTGAGGTGTTGAGGCGAGTTGGGGAGGTTGTTTATGAGCTTGCTTTACCTCCCAGCCTATCAGGGGTTCATCCAGTTTTTCACGTGTCTATGCTCCGGAGGTATCATGTCGATCTGTCACATCTGTTAGACTTCAGCACTATTCAGCTTGATGAGAGCTTGGGTTACGAGGAGGAGCCAGTTTCCATTGTTGCTAGACAGGATCGCCAGTTGAGATCTAAGAGGATTTCCATGGTAAAGGTTCTGTGGAGGGGCCAACCAGTCGAGGAGGCGACTTGGGAGTCCGAGGAGGACATGCGGAGCAGATATCCACACTTATTAAGCACATCAGGTATGAATCTAAACCCATTCGAGGACGAATGTTTGTTTAAGAGGTGGACAATGTAACGACCCTACAAGTCGTTTTGCTTTCTAGAGCCCTGTTTCTCTAAATAAGACTTCTCGTACTTGCTTTTACTGATTTATGACTTGCGGGGATGGTTGGTTCGGGATTTAGAAGAGTTTGGGTTGAAACTGGAACACTTAATTCCTTAAGGTTGGCTTGAAAGACTAAGTTTGACTTTGGTCAATATTTTTAGTAAACGACCTCGGAATCGGGATTTGACAGCTCTCATAGGTTTGTATGATAATTTCAGACTTAGGTGTATGTTCGGATCGGGTTTTGGGTGACCTGGGAGCGTTTTGGCACCTAATAATAAAAGTTAGTTCTTGAAAGTTTTAGAAGTTCTTTAAATTTAGCTTGGAGCGGGTTTTGGTGAAATCGAGGTCCAAACAGAATTTCGAGATCGGGAATAGTTTCGTAGTGTCATTTAAGACTTGTACGCAAAATTTGGTGTCGTTCCGAGTGGTATAAGTACGTTTCGGCGCATTGGAAGTAAATTGAAGAACTTGAAGTTCAAAGTTTGATTCAATTTGGTTTTGAGGTGAGATTCTTGATTTTGCTGTTGTTTTACGCATTCCAAGAGTTCGAGCAAGTCCGTTTTATGATTCTAAACTTGTTGGTATATTTGAGCAGGGCCCCGGGGGTCCCCAGTATCAATCGGACGAGGCTAGGACCAAGTTGGGAGCATGGAGCAACAGTTGAAGCTCCCAGATCTGTCATAATCGCACCTGCGCTTGGTCAGCCACAGGTGTGGGCTCGCAGGTGCAATCCACGAGCCGCAGAAGCGAGAAATGAAGGGCAGCCCAAAATCCGCAGATGAGGAAGATTGGGTGTACCTACGTGAGCGCAGGTGCGAGAGACATGGTCGCAGGTGCGGCTAGGCTCGCAGAAGTGGCCCTTCTTACCCGCAGATGCGGAGCCTGACCAGATGAGGGAAAACCGCACCTGCAAGGCATCTGACGCAAGTGCGGCCCAAAGCACCGCAGGTGCGAAAGTCGTTGGGCAGTGAGGGCTCATTTAATACGGACTTAGGCCATTTTTATCACATTTTCTCTCACTCTTGGGCGATTTGAGAGCTTTGAAGGAGGGGATTTCGACCTAGCTTTGTGAGCTTCGAGTCGTTTGGCGTCAAATTTGGAGGTTTGAGCGCGTTCTTGAATTGGGAAGTAGGCTTTGAGAAGCTATAAGTCTCCTTTCTAACCTTGTAAGAGGGAATTAACCCAATAGGTGAATTAAATAAATGTTTGTACCTAATTGTGGGGGGCTACGTACGTACGAGGTGACGAGAGTCCGTATGTAGCTACTATTATGCTATTGTCCGGATAGTCTAGGACCCCTATAATGTTGTACTTAGAATGTTTGTGCCCTTACTTGCTACTTAAATCATTTAGTCATGATAGAAATTGATAAAAGAATTGTATAAGGTTAAATTCACTTACTTGAAGGGTGTATGAGATAATTGACTATAAATGAGAAATATGTGTTTTCTTGAAAATTATTTTTAATTGTGGATCGAGCCGAGCGCCTCGGTAGTAAATAGATCCATCCATGGTTCGCATCGTTCGACCCTCCGGCAGTGCACAATTTAATATTATGTTGGACCGGATTGTACGACCTCGGCATAATTGCGTATGCTAATTATTTGGAAATTCTCCATGATTTATTCTGCTTAAATGCCTTGAAATGTAAGTTGCTAAATGGTATTAGTGAAATTTAAGTTATAATTATTAAAGAAGGACTTATCTCTTCCTGTTGTTGAACTGACAGTATCAGTCATGGTATCCATGCTTAGTATAATACTTTTATTACATTATTATTGGCCTAATAAGTGTCAAGTCGACCCCTCGTCGTTACTTCTTCCAGGTTAGGTGGGATACGCACTGGGT